>NW_020954599.1:2120471-2178669 GCF_900497805.2 Vombatus ursinus | reverse complement strand
AAGAAAGAAAGAAAGAAAGAAAGAAAGAAAGAAAGAAAGAAAGAAAGGGTAAAAGGAAGGATTTGTTTCACCACAAAGTGCAAAAACTATAAATGAGTCTTTGCTGAGAGCCTAGGCCTCTAATCACACTACTGTAATGGAACTATAACATGACTCTGGTGTTGAAAATCTGGTCAACTGATATTCAGACACAATTCCATTTGATAAGATGAACTTTAAAAGAAAGTAATGACTGGAGGGCAAAGTCTACCCAATTAGCCTTCCATGAGGCTGAACACATACATCATCACACATTTAATTTTAGAGTGAAATTTGTAGAAACACACAATTTGTTAATTATCTCACTTGATTTCATGACATGGAAACAGAGCTCAATTGAAAAGCCTCAATCCTCAAGCTTATCAATCAGTATTTTAAATACCTCAATATATTTTCAGGAATAAATCTATTTGATAAAATAATGGCCACATATCCATTTGTATTTGTAGAATGGCTTCAATAGAACCTGGAATTCATTTGGCAAAAGAGCTTTCTAATGAAGTGATGTATTTTTAAAACATATTAAGAACTTCTTGTGTGCAAGATATTATTCTAGCCACTAGAGATTCACAGATGATAAATGATATAATCCCAATCCAATCTGATAGTAAGCATCTGCTATATGAAAGGAACTCTGTTAAGCATTGAGATTACAAAGATTATATCTATCTATATCTATATGTATCTATCTTTATCTATATCTATCTATATCTATATCTATATATCTATATGTCTATATGTATATATCTATATACCTATATCTATATCTATCTATCTATTTTATATTATCTGAATTTGATTCTATGTCCTGTGACAGTATTTTTTAAATCTAAGTTAATTAATTCAATCTCGTCACCCCTACAACTGCATTATATACAGAACTTCATAACCCAAGAACTGATACTCTTTTCCTGAGACTCAGAGTCCAGAATATGTAGACTACCTAAAAGAAATAAAAATGATGGTTTTTATTGTAGATAGAATGTTACATCACTTAGCTTGGCAATATCTATCTTTTTATATCAATCTTTTTGAGACTGTGTATGCTCACACACCCACAGAAACATGCAACTTTCTAAATTAATTTGGACCAAAACCAAATTAAAGTAATATGACTAAGTAAAATAGAAAAAAATGTTAATTTTAAATTATTTTTTCCTTTCATATTTTCAGAAGACAGCAATGGAAAAGAGTAGATTTGATATTCATAAATGTAGGTTGTTTCAAGTTTTGACAAGGCTAAAGATTTTTTGAACTTCTTTATAAGATATATACACACACACAGAGTTAGTTGTCTGACCCTTCCTTTCTTCCTTTGTCCAAAAGAAAACCTCATGACACTGAGAGAAATCACCAAAGACTTGATGGCTGGCAAGACTTTGTGACAATCCCAGCTTCCGTGGCTCCTGTGATTGTTACTATTTTGTCTCTCTGATAAAGCATAAGCCGGTATCTGGTGCTATCTTGTTCAGTGTTCTCCAGCTATAAAACAAACAGAAATGTTCATTCCATATAATAGCTCTACAGAAAAATAAATAAAATTCAATTATATCTGGATCAGGGATATAAACACAGGAATACAAACACTATGAATTTAAGACCCTGCCCTCTGCCTTGAAGTTAAAGTTGAAATGAAAATAAGGGGGGGCGGGGAACAGCTGTTTGTTTTCACGATGCATGATGAGAGACAATAAGAAATCCATCTATGACAAATCGCCACTCAGTGACAAGGGTGCAATACCATTATTCAGGAAAAAAAGAACACATGTGGAGTGAAATCATTTGAAACTTTCATAAACTAATAAAGCAAATTTAATTCAGAAGGATACATGAAACACAGCAACAGGGGCCTTAACAATGCTTTTTGATTATGAGAACCCCAGGAGTCTAGAAGCTTCCCTGAGCTCTACATCCGTGAATCCTTCTGTAGATTTTGCAGAAAACACAAAGCAGACAGACATTATTCTTTTCTTTCCTTTCAAAAAGTTTTAGACATATTCATTTCCAAACACTCAGGTAAAGATAATTTTAAATATTCTTAAGTAACTATCCACATTTTCCTCAGAACTTTAGAAAGCTACATGTCTTATCCATGGACAATTGAGAGTCAGTTTTTGTTTTTTCTTGCTCTACTATCCAATAACAAACTTTTTAATCCTGACTACCACTCGCAAGCCTTCGTAGCTGCCATAGTTGTAGCAAAATTCTAGAGGGGAAAAAAAGAAATGAAAGAAAATCGAAGGAAGACAAAGAGTGAGAGAATTAAAAAAGAAGAAAAAATAAAGCCCAGGTGAGCCCTCTTGAATCAACCCTTGCTAGAGCAAGTACACTACCTTCAAATAAAAACCATCAAAATATGTAACCTACGGCACAACACTCTCAAAATATATTGTGTTTAATCGTGGGGACGTTCCAAAGAAGGATCAGTTTGTTTCTCTGTTTCATTTTACCCAGAACTGAAGTTTACTTTAAAGTAAATACAATTTACTTTATACAATTTAAATACAATACAATTTAAAGTAAATACAATCTCTAAATACAATTTTTGCATATCTCATCTTGGTTTCAACAAATCTAAGTGGTTGCAACTTCCTTACAAATACTTAAGGTGATAAATACATATCAGGTGTAGGACAGCTTATATAAAATGGAAGAGATGCAAAGGGCAGAGAATCTATAGTTAGACAGCTAGCTCTGTGTGTGTGTGTGTGTGTGTGTGTGTGTGTGTGGATACATCTTGTAAAGAAGATTATTAGGGGGCAGCTAGGTGGTGCAAGGGAAACAGCATCTGCCCTGAAGTCAGAAGGACCTGAGTTCAAATCTGGCCTCAGACACGAGCTGTGTGACCCTGAGCAAGTCACTTAACCCCAATTGCCTGAAAATAAATAAATGAATAAATAAATAAATAAGAAGATTATTAGCCACATCAAAACTTGAATCAGAATACATTTATGAATGTCAACTCCAATCTTTTCTATTGGTGCTGATTTTGTTAGGTGAAAATCTGAAAAAGAAAACTAATTATTTTGGGCACAGATTAATTTATAAAAGTGTTATGTTTCTGTACGGGTGTATAAACATGTAATTACAAAAAGATAAATACAAAAAAAAAATAGATCTCACCAAGCCCAGTAATGTTAAACTTCTTCAGTAAGACCATCATTTTTATTTGTTTTAGATAGTTTAAATATTTTTCACTCTCAAAATCAGTAACACTAAAAAAAATTTTTTTTTAAATGTAATTCAAAATGCAAAGTCTTGAACCAAAATGTATTCCACAAAGCTGAGCCTAATTATTAATAAAAATATAGACATTAAAAAAGAAAAAAAATTGAGGCATTCCTTTAAAAAAAAGAGAAAATAAAAACAGGAATGTAAGATAATCAACCTACAAGCTGCAAACAAAAGAAATGTAAGAAAAAATAAATGAGCACAATTATCAAGAAAGAAACACCTAATGAAATCAATTCATGCATATAGAGAGGCTATTTGTGTATGTGTGTGCAATTTATTACTTACTTATTTTTAACATTCTTTTCTTTTTAAATTTTGCCAAATTCTCTTCCTTCCTCCTACCCCTTCCCCCACCCACTGAGAAGGCAAGCAAAATGATATCAATTAATTATACATGTGAAATCATGCAAAATGTATTTACTTATTAGCAATATCACCCAAAAAAGCAAAAAAAAAATAGAGAAAGTTATTTTTCAGTTTGCACTCTATTCATTAGTTCTTTCTCTGGAGGTGGATAGTATTTTTTCACCATGACTCATTTGGAGTTGTCTCAAATAATTGTATTAATCAGAGTAGCAAAGTCTTTCACAATTGATCACCATTACAACATTGCTGCTACTGTGCACATGATTTCCTGGTTCTTCTTGCTTCACTTTGCATCAGTTCATATGGGTCTTACCATGTTTTGTTTGTTTGTTTTTCTGAAACCATCCCTCTCATTATTTCTTATAGCAAAAGAATACTCCATCACAAACATATACTACAACTTGTTCAGCAATTCCCCAACCAATGAACATCCCCTAAATTTCCAATTCTTTGTTACCACAAAAAGAACTTCTCTAAATATTTTTGTACTTCTACGTATTTTCCATTTTCTTTTATCTCTTTGGGGTACAGAGCTGTTAGTGATATTGCTGGGTCAAAGGGCATGCAAAGTGCCCTTTGGGTATACTTCCAAATTGTTGTTCAGACTGGTTGGAACATTCTCCACCAAGAGTTTATTAGTGTACCTATTTTTCCTCATTTACTCCAGTATTTGTCACTAGTTCTGGAGGTCTGCAAGTTTTTGTTGCTTCCAAGGTAATGTGATCCAGAGACAGATGTGGTCACTGCTCTCCTGGTCTGCATTCTGGTCTTTACCCAGGAAAGGCCCCTAATCTCCTATAACTACAGGTGCTAGCCCTCCTTTTGGCCCTGAAACTATAACCAGGGTCCCTGCTTTCTTGTATCTTACTACAAGCTCTTGTCTCTGCCCTGGAACTGAGACCCAGAATTAGATAGAGTCAGCAGAGTGACCAATCAGTGCCAGTTGTACCCAGTGCCAGAAAAGGGTCCCCTGTAATCTCTTTCTGACCAATTGTCCAGTACCTTTATTGTCTCTGGGCTGAGTTCTCCTAATCCTGATGCTACTGTTTCATGACCTCCAAGGCCCACCACTGGTGCTTCTACCATGCTTCTGGATGACTCCCGCCTCAGTCAGGTCTCTCTTTCTGATCTAGGTTGTTGTATGCCAGAAAAATGTCTCATTCTGACCATTTGCTAGCTCTGGCACTGTGGAATTTGATTTGAAGACTTATTTTAAAGTTGTTTGGAGGGGAATGTTGGAAGAATTCAGCTGATTGGCTGCCTGTATTCCACCATCTTGACTGAGTGTGTGTTTCTGTGTGTGTTAAGTAAAGTGAATAAAGAATGAAGATGGATTATCAAGATACAAAAAGGACTCGATATCAGTAAAAAAAAAATTAAAGGCTACTGAAAGAATCAAGAGCATGAAAGAATGAAATGCTATATCAATAATACATAAACTAAATCATTTATAAGTGAATCATTTCTTTTGTGGAAAGGATCTCATGATAGGTGGTCATAGGTGGCAGGGGGTAAATAAGAGGCAGAGCAAAGCTGAATTTTACCTTCTACCTAGTCTGTGTGTGTGTGTGTATTTATTTGTTTATTTTTATTTTTTTTTAAAGTCTGTCAACAAGAAAAAAATCCAGTGGGAGAATGATATGAAAAAAAACATAAGGGAGCAGTTTCAATGGGAATGGGGAAAAGGAGATCCTATCTTGGAAAGGAAAGGAGAAAAGAAGAAAAGAAAAAACAAAAAGAAAGGAAATGGTCCTAAGAAAGCATGGTCCTAGGGCAGGAGAAGGAGAGTGAATGTAGTAAGAGGCAGCTAGGGACCTTACAAAGATATTTATATAGGAGAAATTTTGACATTGGAAGATGACTTTCTCTGACACAGTATTGTAATTCCCAAGAATTCATTCTAGCCCTAAGGGGATATTTGAATAGAGAATGTCAGCATCCAGGATATTATGAAGGTCACAGCAACAGAGCTAGGACAAGCTTACAAGCATAAAATAATCATGGTAATGATGGGGCTAAAACCTCAGGATACAAAGTGATAGCCTTAACATGGCTGCTTCCATTGGACATCGCTTCCTTTAGGGACTGATATTTATAAGAGTGAGAGAAGAGAAAAAAAGGGAAAATGGGGTAAGATCTACAAATGAAACAATAGAAATGGAATGGGTAATTCTGCATTGGATTAGTAATTCAAATTTGGCAGTCCAGAATGTCTACCTTCATGTAGAACACAAAAAGTGAAGTAAGAATAAGTCAAAGTAGAGTCAAGTCAATGAGCATTAATTAAGTGTCAATATGTTCCAGCCCTTGTATTAAGTGCTGAGGACAGAAAGAAAAACAAAAGTAATTCCCATCCTCAAGGGCCTCAATGGGGAAGGACTAACGGAGAAGACAGCATGCAAATAACTGTGTATAAATAAGATAGGATAAATTGGAGGTAACCTCAAAAGGAATGCACTAACTTTAAGGAAGATAAGCAACGACTTCTTGCAGAAGGTGGGATTTTAGCTAAGACCTCAGGGAAGGCAGAAGAGAAAGGCAAGGAGGAAGAGAATTCCAAGCATGGAAGAGAGCCAGTTGAAATGCTCAGAGTAGAGAGAGAGTGTGTGTCTTGTGTGAAGAAAAGCAAGGAGGCCATTATCACTGGATCAGAGTGTATTGGGATGAGTAAGATGTAAGAGGATTGGGAAAATAGGAAAGAAGCTGAGTTTTGAAGACTTTTAAAAGCCAAGTGAAAGATTTTTTTTTATTCTGAATATTTTATTCTGAAGGTAATAGGGAGCCGCTGACATTAAATAAATAGGCAGTGACATAGATCTGTACTATGAAACCATAGTCAATAGCTGAATAAGAGATGGGTTAGAGTGGGAACAGACTTGGTACAGAGAGGCCTTAGCAATAGTTCAGGCTTGAAGTAATGAGATCCTACATCAAAGTGGTTGTAATGTCAGCACATGAAATGGAGAATAAAAATCTAAAATATAGTAGAAGGGGAGATACATTTTAAACTACCTTAATAGGTAGAATATTGGCCTGGAGCTAATAAGATGGAATTTAAGAGGCAAAATATGATGTAATATTTTCCTTCAAGAAATTAATTTCAAAATTTGAAGACAAAAATACGTAAATAGACAGCATGGTTTTATTATTTTTTCTGTAAAAAATTGAATGTTTTGGTAAACTATATACTTAATGTAAGTTAATGGTAGGATGTGGAAGCCAATAAACCTCCTAGGAACTTGGTCTAATTAATAGATACATAGCTTCTAGGAATAAGACGACATGGTGGCTATGCTCTGTCCCTTCCAGACCACAACTGAAGTATTGCATTTAGTTCCAGCAACTGCCATTATTGTGTTCCAGAAACTGCCATTATTGTCCCCATTTTACAGGTTGTATCTTGCATAAGGTCACATCTAGTAAGTATCTAAGGTCATATCTGAATGCAGGTCTTTCCTGACTCTAAGCCCTGTGATCTATCCACTGCACAATCAGAAGCTTCACTGCATAAAAGATGCCTCAGCTACGGTTCCCAGAGGAAGGCAACCAGTATTATGAAGGGATTCAAGATCCTGTCATATAAGGATCAACAGAGGGGACTGTGAATTTTTAGTATGGAAGAAAGAGAATTTCTGGGGGAACATGATAGCTGTCACAAAGTATTTGAAAGCCTATCCCATGGAAGAGGGATTAAGTATGTTTTTCTTGACTCAGAATGTCAGAACTAGGATAAAAGCGTGAAAATTGCAAAGTATGAAATTCAAGTTTGATAAAAGGAAAACAATTTCTTACACTTTGATTTATTTCAAAGTAGAATGGACTTCCTCAGTAAATAACGGGCTTCCCTTCACTGGAGGTCTTAAAGGCTGGATAATCATTTACTTATCAGGTATATTATACTGAGAATGTTTTTTTTTTCTAATATGATTTAGAAATGATGGCTCTGAAACTGTGAGGGTGTTTGATTTCTCCCCAATACTTTCTGGTTGAACTCCCTTCTTTCTCTATTTCTTTAAGTTTTTCCATACTAAGAGAGAGAAAAATTATACGGTCAGTTGGAGTGAGATGAAACTGATTTCATCATAGGACATTTGATTAAACATGAAGCAGTATTATATAGAATAGTATACTATACTATGTTATGTGTTTGGTAGAATAGGTAAATTTAGTACTCAAAAATCTTTAAGTGGATTCTAAAAGGGCAAATAATAAGATAGGATTTGCATAGCACATCCTCCACAGGGAAAAAAAAGATTCATAGTGTATGAAGAATTGTAGGCTGAAACATCTCTGATAACTTCTAATACTGAAATATGTCTTTGCTTATTCCATTCATCTTTGACAAGAGCATTGTGGACTCGATCTATCATATAGAAATTCCTTTATGGTTTCATTGTTAGATGTCTTTTAAATAATGCTTATGAAAAGAAAGTGTTAAAAAACACTACAGGCAGGAGGTACATATATAATAAGGAGAAAAGACACATGGGAGCTTTACTACATGCTTATATAGGAGAAGAACTGTGTTTTCTCTTCTGTAGGTCCACAGGAGGGTTTGCTAGATAATAATTGTGAAAATATCTAACATTTATGTAGAGCTTACTTTGTGCCAGGAATTGTGTTGAATACTTTACAAATATTTAGGCATTTAATCTTCACAACTACCTGGGAGATATGTGCAATTATTATCTCCAGGTTATAGATGAGGAAACTGAGGCAGACAGAGGCTACGCCCAAGGTCACACATCCAGCGAGTGTCTTGGGCTAAATTTGAACTTCGGTCTTCCTGCCCTCTGTCCCAGCACTGCCACCCAGGTCCCCCTAAATAGAGAACTTCACCTAACTCGTATCCATGGTGTGTATATGTGTGTGTGTGTGTGTGTTACTCCTGTGCTTTGGAAAAAAGAAAAACCAAGCCGAATAATTAAACCTTGTGGGTTGCCGTTGGAACTAAACCATTTTCTCTCTAGCTTCTTCTAAGGCTCTTTAAACGGGAGATACCCATGTTGAGATTAAATTTTGAAATCACTTAAGACTATGAAAAAAACAGTATTTACTATAAATGAAAAGCCTCTCTCTCTCTCTCTCTCTTTCTCTCTCCATACATAATACATATGTGTGTGTGTGTATATATATATATGTATGTATGTGTGTATGTATGTATGTATGTATATTTACATAAACTACTCTTAGGTTAAGTTACTACTGTATAATCATCTCACATAAAATATAATAGAATTCAGTTCCAAAATGTCCTAACTACCAGGAAAATCCTCTTTAATCATTGCTCTGAAATTTTGAGTCCCACAACTTTTCCAGAACCACAGGGAAAATGGTAGCATTGAAAGCTTTGCATTAACATTAAGACACAGAGGATACAAGAGCATCTCCTTTTCAACACAAAAACGTGTTTATACCTTGTAGATGTTACAACTAATAGCATTTAGCACAGTTCCTGGAACATAGAATGTGCTCATTAAGTGTCGATTCGTTGATTGACACTTCATTGTCATAGTGGTACCAAGTTACCCAACATTTTCCCTGAAAGCATGTAAGAATATATGCTTGAACTAAGACAACAATCAAAATGGTACCTATAGACTGCCAGCGGTCCTTACAGAGAGTCTTCAAGGTCAAATTTGTTTTAATAATAATACTTAAAAATTTTTTGCCTATTAAAATATTCCTCCTTTGTCTAGCTGCAATGTATTTTCATTATAAGGTTCAACTGAAACAACGTATCCCAACAGATTGGCTACGGAAGTAGGTATGAGAATCCAACTTCCTTCTTTGAAGTCAGACATGAAAGAGATTTGCAAAAATATATATATAAAGTAATGCCATTCTTCACTATCTTATTTGTTTTGGAAATTACAGTTACTTTTCGTAAAAATATCTTCTGTATGTTAACATGAACCAGATTTATTAATATTATTTGATAAACTGATAAATGAATTAATAAATATTTTTATTATTTTTTCATTTGTGATTCATGGAACAAAATAAGCATTTCCCTAACATTATAAAATAAAAAAAAGATGATTGAACATGAAACAAATATACCATGTACAACTTGCTATTCTCTCCAAATGTACAATCAAGTTATCATGTAAATGTTTTTTTTTTCCTTCCCTCTCCCATCTCCACCCTAGAGATGGCTATCATTAGATAGAAATAGATGTGTGTATACATATATATATATAAAATATGTATGTATATGCATTATATATGTATACATATATGTATATATGAATGTGTATGTGTATTTGTATACATATAATATGTGTGTATATATGTAAAATTATTCTATACATACTTCTATTCATCAGTTCTTTCTCTGGATGCAGATAGCTTCTTTCTTCATGTATCTTTTATTTTTATTTTGTGTATTTATAATAGTCAAAATGACAGTTCAAAATTGTTCTTAAAATAATATTGCTGTTGATGTTTTCTTGGTTCTGCTCACTTCTTTTTTCATCATTTTGTGTAAGTCTTTCTACGCTTTTCTAAGATTATTCAGCTCATCATTTTTTTTTGGTGAGGCAATCGGGGTTAAGTGACTTGCCCAGGGCCACACAGCTAGTAAGTGTCAAGTGTCTGAGGCCGCATTTGAACTCAGGTCCTCTTGACTCCAAGGCCGGAGCTTTATCCACTGTGCCACCCAGCTGCCCGGAGCACATCATTTCTTATAGCACAATAGTGTTCCATCACAATCATACATCATAACTTGTTTAGCCATTCCCCAATTTATGGGGATCCCTGCAATTCCCAGTTCTTTTCCAGCACAAAGAGAGCTGCTATAAACATCCTATTCACATTCAAAGTTATAATTAACTATGTGTGAATTTCCCTGCATCCTATTTTACTCATTGTTTTCCTTCTCAGTCTCTCTTTTTTCTTTTATTAATTTACTTGTAGTTTTCAACATTCACTTCCATAAGCTTTTTAGTTTTATTTTCTCCCCCTCCCTTCTTACCTCCCTCCCCAAGATGGCATGCAATCTTATATAGACTCTATATATACATTCCTATTAAACATTTTCACAATAGTCATGTTATAAGGAAGAATTAGAACTGATAGGAAGAACCATAAAAAAGAAGAAAGAAAACAAAACAGAAAAAAAAGAGCAAATAGTATGTTTTGATCTGCATTCAGACTCCATAGTTCATTCTCAGGAGGTGGATAGCATTTTCCATCATGAGACTTTTGGAGATGTCTTAGATGCTTACATTGCTGAGAAGAGCTAAATCTATCAAAGTTAGTAATTGCACAATGTGGTTGTTGCTGTGAACAACGTTCTCCTGGTTCTGCTCACTTCACTCAGCATCAGTCCATACAAGTCTTTCCAGGTTTTTCTGAATTCTGCTTCCTCATCATTTCTTACAGCATGATAGTATGCCATTACATTCATATACCACAACTTGTTCAGCCATTCCCCAATTGATGGGTATCCCCTCAGTTTCCAATTCTTTGCCACCACAAGAGCTACTATAAATATTTTCGTACATGTGGGTCTTTTTCCCATTTGTATGATCTCTTTGGGATACAGCCCTAGAAGTGCTATTGCTGGGTCAGAGGGTATGCACATTTTTATAGCCCTTTGGGCATAGTTTCAAATTGCTCTCCGAAATGATTGAATGGGTTCACAACTCCACCAACAATGCATTAGTGTTCCAATTTTCCTACATCTTCTTCAACATTTATCACTTTCCTCTTTTGTCACATTAGCCAATCTGATAGGTGTGATGTGGTACCTCAGAGTTGTTTTGATTTGTATTTCTCTAATCAATAGTGATTTAGAGCATTTTTTTCATATGACTATAGATAGCTTTAATTCTTTCATTTGAAAACTGTCTGTTCATATCCGTTGACCCTTTATCAATTGGGGAGTGTCAGTCTTTCTTTTTACCCTATCCCTGTTATCTTATCTTCTAATGAATATTTATATAAAATTATCTTTTCTAATAATTTATATTTTATTTTCTAATATGGTAAATATCAATAGGTATAAGATACTTGAAAAAAAAAAGCTCTTTGGTGTCCTCAATAATTTTTAGTAGAGTAAAGAGTTACAGAGGTCAAAAGGCATTATAACTGAGGGCCTAATTATTCTTAGCTCCAAAATCAATAAAGGTCCCAGAGAAGAGAGAAAGAACTCTCTCTTTCCTCGCAGCAGAAAGGTGTGGGGCTAGCATGATAAAATATCATGTATATTTTCAGTCATAGTCTCTATGCAACTTGCAATTGTTTAACTTTTTTTCTTACAAAGGAATGTTCAATCTAGAGGGGTTGAGGTTGGAAATGATTGACAAAATGCCAAAAGTCATCAGTAAAATGCATTTTTAAAATTTCCAATTCTCATTGGCTCAGTTCCACCTTGATTAAGGAACGAGAATAAAGGATTCAAGGGCCAGATTTAGTCTCACATTATTCTTAATTACTTTTACTTTGATTGAGAGATAGTATATTAGGTTTCAAGTCCTTCTACTCATTTATACTTCCTTGTGTCCCTGAAGCAGCATGTGAAATAGAGCAAACAGTGTTGTACTTGGAGTCAAGAAGACTTGAGTCTTCACTTGAGTTTCACACAACTACAAAGATCTGAATCAGAGTGAGTCTTTACTCTGTGAGACCTCTGTAGTTGTGCGAAACCTGTGCAAGTCACATCAACTACTGCCTTCCTCAGTTTCTTTGTCTGTAAAATGGGAATAATAATAATATCTATCCCCTAAGATTGTTCAATGAGATAGTATTTGTAATGTGTTTCACAAACTTATAGAATTGTACAAATGCTAGGTAGCAGCAGCAGCAGTATTAATCTTCTCATTGCTCAAGGAAACCCTGAATTGCTAGTCTGCACCAATGGAGGGGTTTTCACATGAGGACTTTCTTTTAAACTTTGGTCATTTTCGGCCAGCAATGTAGAAGAAAGCCCATAGTAGAATATTCCAGTCTGAGGAATCATATTAATTCAAAATGAATGTTGATGAAATTCTCATGAAAAACTATGAGATTTTCTAATACTTTGAATTTTCAAAATGCATTTTAATGATTAAAATGTTTTGCTACTGATTCCAGTAAGTAGCCCAAATATACAGTCACTAAATTACCCAGTGGATCCAAAATCCTAAATTAACACCACTGGCATAATTTGAGTATTCCTTTTTCTAATATCGATGATTTATTGTATAGATGCAGCACCTGCTTTTAAAACTATATATATTTATCCAAGTTTATGACACATGACATAAATATCTTTCCCAAATTCCAGTAAATAAATGTCTTCTGACAGTCTTCCTTCTCCACTAACCTATTAAAACATTCCTGTATAATGAAGTATATCTTGTGGAGGCCTGAGACAGCCTATTTTTCTCTACAGGGTATTTGTAATTTATATCATATCTGTTCACCTTGTTGAAACTGGCTGTACCAAAGTCTAGAAAAATGGAAGAAAAAAAGGAGAGAGGGCATACAGCTGTGAGCATCAGTTGGGATTCACCAAAAGGATTTTTGAAGAATTTCTTATGAACCATGGAAAAACAGGGAGTGTCGTTCCTAAGGGGATAATGGAAGAGTCCTGCCTGGGTACCATGAATAATTTATTTTGCATTATTGATTGAATTAGAGAGTTAGTCAATAAGAATTCTCACCTGGTCTTTGCAATGTCATTTTTTGTCTTTTTATATTTCATCAACTTTCCAAAGATCTTACTAAACTTAATTTTGGAATATGATAAGAGAACACTGATTCTTTTTTTAAAACTTCACTTCAACAGGAGATAATGAGGTTACCTAAAGAGTAGAGGGAGAAGAGAAAAGAGAGTGGGATAGGACCCTGGAGTACATCCATATTTAGGTGGTGTGATAGGGATAGTGATAATAAACACAGATAATAAACTATTTATGCCTCCTTGACCTGTGCAATTTTTTCATGTCTTCCTATGAATCTTCTATTAAAAATCCATCCAATATATTGAAGGTCTTATGCTCTGACTTTTAACAATTTGTAGGTAACAGTACAGCCCTATTTATCTGGTATTTCATAGTCTGTCTATATATTTGATTCCTCTCTTAGATCAAACCTTTTCCTTTATCATATCTCTCATTTTCTTTTATGAATATATATCATCATCGGTTATAGGTTGCTGTCAAGTCACAAGCTTCATGAATTCCTCTAATGCCCTTTGGCTCTCCCATTTTTTTTAAAGTTCATGATTTTTCAGTCACCATATCATCCTCAGAGACTATATATATATATATATATATACACACACACACACACACACATTTGTGTGTATATATGTGTGTATATATGTGTGTGTTTGTGTGTGTGTGTGTGTGTGTGTGTGTGTGTGTATATATATATATATATATATTTCCCTTGCTTCAGACCTGATTTCATTGGAATAGGGAGCTCCTCATACCAATAAAAATTGGAAACTTCTACAGTTTGAATTCTTGGAGAGTTGTATGGGATGCCGAGAGTTGCCAGCTTTATACAACCAGTATGTTTCAGGGTCTGAACTTCCACCAAGACCAACTTGACTCTAAGGTTCTCAACAGAAAGATAATGCTGTTTCAAATTATGCATTGCTTGGGGTCACTTTCAAACATGTAATCTAGCATATTTTCTCACTATCCAATAGCGAGTACCACTCTAAGATGGATATATGAATGAATTATCTCAAAGGGCTGCATGTCCAATAGACATTCCTTGGCCACTTGATGCCCCCTCTATGGATTTCTAGGACAATCTTCTCTGTGACTGTGACCATCTTGTGGTGCATGGGTGTTCATGGAGGACTAGCATCTCTGGTGTGAGGGCTTGCTGAGCCCTTTTCAGTGTTGTTCTTTCACCTTTTGTGTCCACCGTCACCCAACTCTCACCTGTGGCTCCAAGAAGCATGAGGGGTAGCCATACTTTGTTAAACCATCTCAACAGGCAGACTAAACCAGGTTGAGAGTAACCAATGGGCCTCAAACCCATTGGTAAATTAGGGGAAAGCATATGAAGACATCCCCCAGGGGAACAGGAGGATGAGAACAATTCGTTCCAGCAGCCATGAAGGTGGCGGAAACAGGTGCTGTAGAACACTTAGAACTTGGTCAGACATTGAAGACGCCAAGGTCATCCCCTGGCCCATTGCCAGTAGTCTTGACTTTTGTCTTGCCACTGGATTTCAATGACTCAGGAAGAGAGATTGGCTGATGACTTTGAGCAATTCTGCCTCGCTTAAATTCAATTCAGGAGAAAATCAAACCATAACCTTATGACGTCCTTGGTCCTCTTTGAAAATGAAGGATGAACAACAACATTGTAGAATACTCAATTTTGATGCATTTATAGCAATGTCATCTTTTAGAATAGCATCTGAAAGTTCTCATCATCTAGGCAATCCTTCTTCCATTTGAACAGTAGTTCAATATCACAATGACCATTTGTAAGCATATGTCTCCTTCATCTATGCCACACATAATAGCATTGATCAAAACAATGTTGAATGAAGTTGCCTCTGGGCCCTACTATTCTCTTTGTCACCTCTTTAACACTTTCCATAATTTCTTCCATCACAAAATATTCAGTATCCTTATCTTTCCTTGGTCTCTCCTTCCAGGCAGAAGAAGGACCTGATAAATCTTTTATAGGAATGGAATAGAAACTTAAGGTACTACCCCTTTTAAGGAGTATTTGTATTTTCAAAGGGGACCAAAGGAGAAAAAAAATAGAGATTTCAAATGAGATAATGGGATAAATACCTGTAAAGCATTTAGCACAGTTCCTGACATATAGCAGGCTCTATGCAAATGTGTATTCCCTTACTTCCCATTTCCTGTCCTTTTCAATTATCATGGAGTAGGGGAAATTTTTTGTTTGTGTTTGTTTTAATAGAAATCAAGAACCTTCCCCTTAAATCAAACTGCATAAGAAATCAGCTATATATCATGCTTGTCTTGAAAACATCTATTTAGGATGCCATAGCAACAAACAACAATATAATATTTACAATAAAGTAGCTAGGATTTATAATGGCACCTTCAGGTTTGCAAAGCACTGTACACGTTATCACAGTTGATCCTTATGGGCCTTATTTGATCAAATGAACCTTAGTTTGTATCACATATCTTCTAGTTTCTCTTTCATACCTAAGGTTGGATCCTTTTTTATGTTTCATTGAGATCAATAGCAGACAAAGAATAGATGTATAATGAGAAAATCTGGCAGAAATCTGATAAATTTGGTGCCAATATAAAGAAATTTCTAAGCCTGTTATAGTTTGTCTAGTAAGCATTTCATGGTCTTAGCAATTTGGAGGTCATATTTCTTTTAATCCTGTGGAAGAACAATTCAGTTATAAAAGAAATAGAATATACGATATCTACTAGATTAAAAAAGTAAAAATTCAAATTATAACTAAAATAATTAAAAAGCAGCATGTGAAAAGTGAAATATTCTTTAAAACTATATATACTATATATACTATGATATATGACATACATCATATTTTATATATATAGAATGATGTGTGTTTATTTTTAAAACAATTTTGCTATTTTCTTCTCCAAGTTATTTAAAAGGTTTAGACATTTTTAAAAAGGCAAAATTCTTTTCAAAAAGAGTTTGATTCAGACAGAAAGCCAAGTGTCAAACTTCAGAATTTAGCTAAGTGAGTGCTAATGATCATCAGAAAGAAAGCTGGATCAAACATTGTGGTTAGGGTAGCAAAGAAGGGAAGTTATCTGGGCAAGAAACATTATCTTAATTAGAAGGGTATAGTGAAAGACTCCAAGCAGTACCAGATAGCAAAACTTCTCTTTCAATTTTTGGTTCTAATGTAGCATTAAGAGTAAGAAGATAGATATTTTATAAGTTAATAAAAGCCAATTAATCAGTAGCAGTTTCCTTGACTTGATCATTATCTTGATATAGCAGATAGATGGGACACCTATGGTGAGCTGTGCTTAGATTCTGTGCCAAAAGAGTAAATTTAAAATTATATTGTGCTACCATTGAGAAAAAATTGACTAGTTACCAAAAAAACAAAAACAAAAACAAAACACTTATCTGTATTGAAGCATTCTGTTTCTTTGAATTTTGCTTCCTATAATATTTCTCTTATTGATCACCTCTTACATAGATCACTTATCTAAATCACAGTACTTTAGAACAAGAGAAAATCCATAGCTCTTCTTAGTGTAAATCAAAATATAATGATAATAAAGACATTTTGTAGAAAATCATAAATTGTTAGATTATTGCTTTAGATTCCTGCTTAACTAAGTTATCTTAACCAAATAGCAAAGTCTATGCTCTACAATTGTTATTAATCATATTTTATCATTAAATAATAAGCTTAAATAAGATTATTTAATAATTATTAATAATAATAACCTAACTTTTACATTGCAGTTTCATATTTCCAAGGTACTTTGCATACATTTGAACTTCATAATAGCCTTGAGAGGCAGGACATTACAGCGATTACTATCTCTAATTTCTAGATTAGGAAACTGAATATCAGAGAGGTCAAGTGATTTCTCGTGATCATATAACTAGTAAATATTACAGGTAGAATTCAAACCTGGCTCCAATTCCAGTAGTCTTTCCACTATCCTATGACACCATTAATCACCTGAAAGTAGTTAAATCTAATATCTGGAAAAAATAACAAGTCCTTGAAATGTGTCCTTTCCAATTTCAAACAATACAATAGAAAATGTCACAGGGGGTTGTAAGCAACCAGTGATCTGAGTTTATTCAGGGAAAACTTCCTGAAGGTAAGTCCAACTAGATCTCTTAAGGAAGAAACCAATGTGGAGAAAAAGAGAAGGGGAGAAATTTGAGTTAGAGGAAATGCCATGGGAAAAGTAAAATGGAAAGAGAAAGTAGATATCTATGTGAAACAGTAAGCAAATTGATTTAAAGCAGAATCTACAGTGGAGTAGCAATATGTTAACTGGAAAGGTTGAAGGGTAAAGCATAAATTCAGGGTTGAAGGGTTTATTGTGACAATCAGTAGTAAGAAGTCACTGTAATTCTTGGGTATTTTTGTATAGTTATGGTGAACACCCTTGCCCAAAGACTTTCTTCTATATAAGTTTTAACATATGACATTTCAAAAACTGAGATAATTTAATCTGGAAAAATTTGGATGGGTTTGAGGGAGAAGACAGAGAGGAGGGGGAGACTGACTAAAAGATTCTTTAGCACAAGCATAGCTACCTGGGCAAAGATTGTGATGGTACAAAGAATGAAAGGTAAAAATGAAAAACAAAATAAAAATAAAAAGGACTTATGGAATATTAAGAAATGTAGAGGATAAAAAAGTATCCAAAATTATTCCAAGCTGTCTATCTGAGAAAAACTGAGGAATGATGGTAATATTGGTATGTCCAACATCTTTTACATGATCCTTCATTTCCTGTCTTTTTGCAATCACCCTTGTTAAGAAACTTTCTCTTCTTTGTTGAATTATTATAGTAGCCTCTTGCCTAGCCTTCTTGTTTTCAGGTATAGGATCACTAGATATGGAAAAGTGGGAGAGAGCCCTGGCTGTGGAGTCAGGAGAACCTGAGTTCAAATCCAATCTCAGACACTTACTATCTCTATGCCCTTACCCAAGTTATTTCACCTCTGTCTGCCTCAGTTTCCTTATCTGTAATGTAAGGATAATACTGGTACCCACCAATCAGAGTAGTTGTAAGAATCAAATGAGTTAATATTTGTGAAGCACTTGGCAAACTTTAAAGCATTACATAAATGTTAGTTATTATTTTTATATTTAATTATTTAGCATTTTTCCCAATTACATGTAAAACAATTTTCCACATTCATTTTTAAAATTTTGAGTTCCAAATTCTCTCTCTTCCTTCCCATCCTCTTCATTGAGAAGGTAAACAATTTGCTACAGGTTAGGTGTATGTCGCTATGCAAAACATAATTCTACATTAGTCATGTTATGAAAGAAAACATAGACCAAAAAAGAAAAGTAAAGAAAGTAAAAAAAAAAAACTATATGCTTCAAACTACAATCAGACTCCATCATTTCTTTCTCTGGGGATGGATGGCTGTCTTGGATCATTGTATTGATAAGAATATCTAAGTCCTTCATGGCTGATTATCTTACAATGTTGTTATTACTATATACAACTTTCTCCTGGTTCTACTCATTTAACTTTGCATCAGTTCATGTAAGTCTCTTCAGGATTTTCGGAGATCATCTTGCTCATCATTTCTTATAGCACAATAGTATTCCATCACAATCATATACCACAACTTGTTCAACCATTCTTCAATTGATGGATATTCCTTCAATTGCCAATTCCTTGCCAGCAGAAAAGAGCTGCTATGAATATTTTTGTACATATAAGCCCTATTTTTTTTTTATCTTGTTCGTGATACAGACCTAGTAGTGGTATTGCAAAGTCAATACTACTTAGGCCTTTTCTTTTAGGTTTTTGGGCATAGTTTCAAATTGCTCTACACAACATTCGAATTGGTTCACAACTCAACTAAAAGTGCTAGTTATTATTAAAGAACTCTAGAATGTACTTATTTTAACCCCTTTTTATTTTACAGAGGAAGAAATTAAGGTGTGTGGAAGTTAAGTAAATTGCTCAAGGTCAGACAGATCAATGCACATCCAAGGCAGGTCTTGAACCCAGGTCTTCTGATGTCAGAGTTTGTGCTCATTCCTCCATACCATTCTACCTCTCTCCCCAGTCCATCTTTATTCATTCATCTACCCTTTGAAATCTCTCTTGCTGGCTTATTACTCAATAATCTGTGATGTTATTGCTTATCAAATAAAGTACAAACTCCTGATCTTAGTACAATCTTTCTCCAGTCTACCTTTTCCCAACATTACCTCTTGACCACTCCACAGCAAGTAGTTAAATTTCTGTCCATCCTGGATCTGATCCCCCCATTCCTGTACCAATCCTTTCTGCCATCTTGCTTTTGGTTAATCTGACTCCATCTCCTTTTGATTCCCCTCAGCAGGTTCTGCAAATGGCTCTGCAATTTCTAATCTTAGATGGGTAAAATGATATATCCAGGGGTCACACAGTATGTATAAGAATTGGGGTTTGAACCCAAGTCCCTAACATCAAGATCAGCTCTCTGTGGACTCTGTTTACATTGCCTCTCACATAAACATTGTGTATTGCTTAATAATATTTGTTCAGTTAAAGAAAGGGTCATTGTCACTTATCTATCTAATCTGTCATTATTGGGAGAAGGTTATTTGTTAAGTTTATAGGAATAATGACTCAAATATTGGATGAGTTGACTTACCATTGAAATGTTGTTAGGTAGTTCTTGGCACAAAGTATAAGAATGACAAAATGTTGAGACCACAAATGCAGAATGGTGACTCATATGTATGCAGATAGTATTTAAAACCATGAAAATAGATGGTATCCTTGAAGACATGCTTGTGAATGGGGAAAAACTGCATGGAACTTGGGGAATCTTCACAGAGTAGCAGAAGAATCCAGTAATGGAGATAAAGAATGAGTAGTCAGAGGGAAAGAAGTGAATTTTCAGAGTCTTTCACAGAAAAAAAAACAAAACATAGTAAATTTTAAGACAGGAATTCCAGTAAATAAATTTGAGAAGACAAAAATATCTAGTAAGGACAGGATGACTTTAGTAGAAATGTTGACACTAGAGAACTCTAAAATAATTCTGAGAGTAAAAACTGGGGGAAAAGTCACTTTAGAGGTGCCCTAACTTCTAATGAAAATGTTTGCAAAAAATACAGAAATCAATGAAGAATCAAAAGAAATGTCCCTCTTTATTGCTAGTATGGTCTACCTGCTCCCGTTTTTCTTTGTATATTATGTTTTATTCCACAAGTAGAATATAAGAATATGGGCAGGTAGGTGGCACCATAGTGCATAGAGCACCAGGCCTGGAGTAAGGAAGATTCATCTTCCTGAGTTCCAATCCAATCTCAGACACTTACTAGTTTCCTGACCCTGGGCAAGTCACTTAACCTGTTTGCCTCAGTTTCCTCATCTGTAAAATGAGCTGGAGAAGGAAATGGCAAATCTCTCCAGTATCTTTGCCAAGGAAAAACCCAAATAGGGTCATGAAGAGTTAGACACTACTGAAAATGACTGAACAACAGCAAAAGAATATAAGTTCCCTGAGGACAAGGATATTTTCCCTTGTATTTGTAACACCTAGCTGCTAAGTGCTAGGTGAATCCAACCTTCACAGAACAAATCTCCTTACTCAAAGGATTTGTTCTGTAAAACTTGGACTCAGTTAAAAGGCTGCACCCAAGGACCTAGAAGGCCACAGGTTCCTCACCCCTGACTAGCACAATAACACAGATGAGATAGTTAACAACATCTGTTGCATTAGAATACTGTGCAAAGCATATGATCTCATTTTTTGAGGTTTTTTTTTTGTTGTTGCTAATAATAACAGCTGATATTTACCTAGCACTTTGGGATTCTGGATGTCTGAGCCTGCCAAGGAAGATGCTGTGATTGCTGAACCTGCCAAAGCAGGACTGCAGAATTTTGTGAAGGGCTTTGTACACATTATCTCTTTTGATCTTCATTATGACCTTGTAAGGCATCCCAAATCTCACCAGCCCCATCTTAAAATTAAAGAAATTGAAGTGAAAAGAAGCTCTATGACTTATTCAGAATAATGACTGTAGTATCAGAAACAAAATTTAAATCCAAGTCTTTTGTTACTCCAAATACAGCACTCTTTCCACTATTCTAAACCATGGACATCTAGGGGGCACCCTGAAGCCTAGAGTCAGGAAGATCTGAGTTCAAGTGTGACCTCAGACACTTAGAAGCTGAGTGACTCTGGGAAAGTCACTTAACTTCTCTGTGCCTTAGTTTCCCAATCTATAAAATGGGAAAAATAACAGCACCTACCTCATAGGGTTGTTGTGAAGATCAAATTCAATAATGTGTGTAAATCACTTTATAAACCTCAAAGAACTATTAACATTCTATCAAATTAGGTGACACATTGGATAGAGCACTGGACCTGGAGTCAGGAAGACCTGAGTTCCAATACAACCTCAGACACATACTAGCTGTATGACCTTTGGCAAGTTATTTAACCCTCTTTGCCTCAGTTTCCTCATCTGTAAACTGAGCTGGAGAAAGAAATAGCAAATCACTCTAGTGTTTTTACCAAGAAAACCCCGAATGTGGTCACGGAGAGTCAAACACAACTGAAAATGATTCAACAATAACAAAAGTGTTTGAATTACTTGGGACAAACCATTATTTTAATATCATTTCATGCTTGCTTCTACTGATAATAGGTTGATGCAGAATTTACCTTAGCCAGGGGCAGCTAGGTGGCGCAGTGGATAGAGCTCTGGCCTTGGAATCAGGAGGACCTGAGTTCAAATCCAGCCTCAGACACTTGACACTTACTAGCTGTGTGACCCTGGGCTCCCCCAATTGGCTCACAAAAAAAAAAAAGAATTTACCTTAGTCATATTCAGTTGTATTGAGCCAGCTTCCCCACCTTTAGCCAGACCAGGAGTGGGTAACCTGTGGCCTCAAGGCCACATGTGGCCTTCTAGGTCCTTGGGTGCAGCCTTTTGACTGAGTCCAAGTGTCACAGAACAAATGCTTTTCTAGGGATTTTTTTTTTTACTTCCAATGGGTCTATATATCATCGCTGTGGAATAAATGATGAATGTTAATAAATATATTAATATCCTGAGAAGTATAATTATTTTGGATTCACAAATATCACTCCCCATATACACATACACAAAAGACTGACCATTTTGATATGCCCTTCCACCATCCTATAGATCATAGCCTACAGGAATAAGATTAAGAAATATAACCAAGTGATGGAAATAAATATGGCCTGGGAATCAGATCACTAAATTTGTAAAAATATGCTACATCCAATGTGATGAAAATGGCAGCTATATGGTGCAGTGGATAGAGATCTCGGCCTGGAGTTAGGAAGACACGAGTTCACATGTGACCTCAGATACATACTAGCTATGTGACCTTCAACAAATCATGCTAGTTTCCTCAACTCTAAAATGAGGATAATAATAACACTTACTTTGTTTTTTATTAATTTATTTCGATTTATCAACAATCACTTCCATAAGCTTTTGAGTTTAAAATTTTAAATTTTAAAATTTAAAATTTTAATTTTTCTCCCCTTCCCTCCCTGCCTCCCTCCCCAAGACAATGCTCAATATAGAATAGCACTTACTTTGAAGGTGGTCTTGATGATGAAATGAGATACTTGAAAAGTGCTTAGAACAGTGCCTGGCACATAGTAAGCACTTCATTAATGCCTATTCCCTTACCCTTCTCTTTTATTAAGAGGAATGAAATATGTGTCAAAATCGTACGAACTCATTTCCCAATTGTTTAAAATAAGTGATTGCAGCAAAAGCGGACAAAATGAATATTAATTTTTGAAAGATGTTAAAGTGTTGTAGGTCTTATGATATTTCAATAAATTTCTTTTTGCTTTTTTCCATTTAATTTTCATAGTTATATAATGGTAAGCTTCAGCATCGAGTATTGCATTAGAGGCACTCATGGGCTTTTAGGCTTTCATTCTAATGAAAAAGGAATGGCTAATAACAAGGTGAACTACAACTCCTAATTCAAAAAAAAAATCTCACAGAAATCACTGAGATTTAGTGATATGAGACCAATGGTGAACTAGTAAATGTCTAACAACTGGCTCTCTGAAAAAAATGCATACAGGGCACACATTTAATTTTAATCTGCATTATTAATATTTGATCCATCACTTTCTTAAGCCTAGACAATGAAAAGAACAACAAACCAGTCCCTGATTTGTAGTGTTTGATGATTTCCTAGATCTAAATGCTCAAATTAAAAATTTAACAATTGCCTTTCTCAAGTTGGCTTCAGCACACCCCTGGAGGAAAATCACAGCTTGGATTATGACTTTGGAAAGATATGTTGTTTGTCCTTTACTTTTGAAGAAGACCAGTGATATCATGGGTGATGTCTTGACTTCTATGTGAATTAGATTTAAGTGAGGCAGAGTTGCTTAAAGTTAAAAGCCTCACTCTCTCTTCCTGAGTCACTGAAGTCCAATGGTAGGACAAAAGCCAAGATGACTGGTGATGGCCCAGGATATAGTGGATAATATTGGTATCTTCAATGCCTGACCATGTTCTAAGTACTCCACAGCACCTGCTTCTTCAACTTTCATGGCTAAGATATATATATATATAATATGTGTGTGCATGTCTATGTATGTATATATATATATATATAGATGTATAGATGTATGTGCATATATGTATATATATGTATATATATGCATATATCTGTATGTATTATAAAGGAATAAAATAGATAAAATGGAGAGTGGAGTAGTCCTGTATATAATAAAATCTAGAAGCAAGAAAAGTGATACATGGTAGAAAAGGATCAATGGACACGGATCAATAGCAGAAGAAATAGAGATAATTTTGTCATGGGAATATACTACAAATTGAAAATATAGGAGGAGGAAATAGGAAAGGGCTTTAGGAAAGAGATGCATATGGGTGAGAGACATAATATGTGAGAGGTCAAGAACTCCAAATATCCGGGCGTCTTCTAGGAGATTATGAGAAGGAGATCAATTTATCTTTTATTTCTTTGAAAATGGAAGAAAATGATAAGGCAAAATGCTATTCTGGACATGATTCTGAACAATAAGAAGGAACTCATTATAGAAGTAGAAACAATTGATTATTAATAAGAATATAAGAATGGAAGAGGAATCCCCCAATTTGGTCTGAGTCTTTTAGCCACGGTTGGGCCTTCACTGTCCCTGATCCCTCATGATTAGAATTCTGCAGTGTCATTTTATGCAGGCCCAACTAGCCAATAATACTACTTTTACCATTTCAGATGCATTATCAGCATAAATTCACCCCTCTCCAAGGCTCATTTGGAGCACATTTGCAAAGCTCTTGTGACATATGAGTCTGTCTGCAGTAATTAATTCCTAGTTTGTCTGACCTAATTGCTCCACGTTGGCATCTGACATATGAGAGGAGGCAGAAAATAAACAAGAGTTCTGTCAAGATGATCAGTTAAATCATTTGTTGTTTTAACAGAACTCTATAGTTTGGGGGAAGAAGGGGGCGGTGGAAGGGTTGTTTGTTTTTTGGCAACTGGGTCTCCTCAGTTTTTGGAGACTAGCCATCCATGGGCCTAACTCCATTGCTTATCTACAAGGAAGTTTTGACCTGTTCTGTTTCCAAATTGGCCTAGTTCACCCTTCCCATAGGCAGCTGGGAGGGCCCTCACTCCTTGCTGGTCACCATATTGGTACTGGGTTTCATGCTGTCACCTAATCAGCTCTAGCCTTACCACAGCTGAGAATTTCTGATTTCAAGTAATGCAGCAACCTCAGCCTCCCCATTAGCAGGGGATGGAGGCATACACTTCCATGCTCAGCAACTCTATAGTTTTTAATGCTAATCATTAAATAAGCTGTATTCACAAAATACTTTTCAAACAGGATTCTTACATCACTGCTATGTATCCTAATGTATCCTCTATTTTTTAATGATTGAAAATTTTGTATATAGAGACTCTACCAAAGTCAGAGATATTCAGATATAAAAATAGAAATGAAAATGAATATTCAATGTTCCCACCACTATTTTCAATACGTTGAATCCATATGTTAAGTTTTTACCTGCAATGTTCTCTCTTTATCTAAACTAGAGGATACAGAGCTTTGCAAGCCTTGTTGACTGTCTAACACAGAATTAGACTGGACAGTCAGACACAGAATTCTTAATTACCTTACTGGACCTATTGTGTGAAAGAGATTTGAGAACTGTCAAAAACCCAGAGTCACATGTGGTATATTGAGTCTATATTCTATATGCCAATCCTGTCTTCCTCAATACCTTTCCCTTATCTAAAAATTAACTGCCTGCATATGAAATGTGAAAATTATCACAATCGTCACCATTAATATCTAAAGTGATTTATCAAATTTCCTACTTAATATATTTTATTTCTGCAAAATAACCACCGAGACTTTCCACAATCCCCAAAGGTAAATTTTGTCTTGGCAAATCCAATATTATTCAGAGATATTCTCTCTATCTTTACCTTTTAACCCCTGTGTCTTTGTGTTTTTTCTCTCTCTATTCTATCTTGCTATCTCTGTTTCTGTCTTTCTATCTCTGTCTCTGTCTCTGTCTCTCTCTCTATCTATCTATCTCCTTCCCTTTCTTGTTTGTGTTTCTCTTTTCCATCCTTTTATTTTAACCCCAAAGAGCACAGCAAAAGAAAGGCACTAAGGATTAGCCGTCTTTACCCCGGTTGACCAAAAGATACTAAACCAGTTAATACATGTGCTTGAAACTAGCTACAATGAGCATGAACAAAGGAGAGGTCACTAGTAACTTGGGCACCAGGTGCGGCAGCAGGAATGATGAGTAAAGAAATCATATCTTATCATACTGGACAGTGAATATTTACTGCTAGTTATATTCTGGTCATAGCATGATGGCCACTTAGAATCAACACCTCCTAAACCTCTGGGGATTGAGTGAGAAAGAATACCCACATTTGTGTTATTTCATAGCTTATGTTCCCTGAGGAAGGCTTGGGTATCAAAAACATGTATACTATGGTCCTGGTATCTTTAAAGATTCAGTTATGGATGCCACCCTTTCAAAATATAAATAGATGTTTGCAGGCAGTCAGCACGGGCTCAGTGCTAGATGTTCTAAAAATCCATATCCTTTGCATATAAATGGAGGGGAAAGTAGAGGACAATTAATTGCAGAGAAATTGGTGGAGATGGTGTTGGGTTGAAAACAAGGACAATTTTGGTGACTGTCTAGTGCCTAAAGAATGGGTGGATAAACTGAAGATAAAAACACAGTGTAAGGTCATGTGTTATTGCCATATGAGTGTGATTTTCCCAGAGAGGTATGCATACAATCTACCTTGATAACTCCTCAACTTTGAGAATGAATTCTCAGAAAATTGTGCTTTCACATGAGACAGACTAGTTTTATTTAGTCCCATAAAGAAAAACCAGGATCAATGGGTAGAAGTTACGATGAGGTGAATTTAGGCTTGATGTTAAGAAAAAAATCCTGACAATTAGAGCAGTCAAAATGTAGAAAGGGCTACCTAGAGGAGTGACAGACTCCCTCTCCCTGGAGGTCTTCAAGCAAAGACTAGACAAATACCTGTTGGTATATTATATTGGAGATTTCCTTTTTTGCACAAGATGGCACCTAAGATCACTTCCAAATCTCTCTCTCTCTCTCTCTCTCTCTCTCTCTCTCTCTCTCTCTCTCTTTCTCTCTCTCTCATAGGATTTCAGGGTTAATCATAAGGAATTGGCAGCCAATGGTATCACATTGTCCCATTGTAACTTTACCTGGCCCATTGAATTTTATTGGAGAATATTTGAAGATCCAAATATGTGTGGACTATTGGACTTGGAACAACATGGTTAAAGTGGATTGATACACCATGCTACAAAGTCAAGAAGTTTTGGATTAATTGCTATGTGGTCAGGAGTTTTGAGTGTTAAACTGTAATGGATCCTATCAGATTCCTATGCTAAAATGCAATAGCAAATAGCTAGCATTAATATAGCACATTAAGGTTTGCAAAGAGCTTTACAAATTTTATTTTATCCTCATAGCAATCCTAAAAGGTCGGTGCTATTATTATCTTCATTTTACAGATGAGGAAACTAAGTCAGGCAAAGAGCAAATGGTTTGCCTAAGGGTCACATAACTAGAAAGTATCAGAGGTCATGTTTTTCTGACTCCAGGTGCAGTGGATACACTGTGACACCTCATTGTCTTCTCAGAAAAAGAAACGGTAGAGAGGGCAACCATTTGCCCAGTGGAATTCAACAAATTTGAAGATTTGCACCAAAAAATATCTGGATCCCTTGCCACTTTTCAATGATTCATGTTGGGGGGGAGGGTACTGCTTGGTGATATGAACTACTTGGAGGTTGGTTTACCTGGATGATTCCCAACACATCTTGAATGATGTTGGAAGAGCTTGCATAAAGTCTACTGAAGGTAGGCTAGATAGGCTAGAAATCACTGCAAATCAACCAACTGCATTTTCTCTGGAACCTCAACAAAATTACATGGAGATCATATAATGTCTCAGAGAAAATATTGACCCAGAAAAGATAGAAATGCTTGTCACCTGTAACATCTGGAAAATTTTTGAGAACTGAAGATCTTTCTAAAATTCAGTGACTAGTAACATAAATTTGTGAAGAGCTAGGAGGCTATGCCTGACGCACTCAATAATGCAATTATGTATACTGGTGTGCAAAGAACGAACCTGAGCAATGTAAAAGGAGCAATCTACCTGCATAATCTGTAGCATTTGGAAATTGTTGGGCAATGAAAAATGACACATATGCCAGTGTGAGTTTTTTCTAAACTATTACAATCCCTTTGGTGAGATTGTATATTGATTCCAGCATAGAAGGTGTAGAGATGGGTTTTTATACCAAGATAGTGATGATGAATAAAAGCCTGTTGCATTTGCCATTAGAAGACTTCTGAACCGTGTTACTAATTATCATATCCACAAACTACAGTTCTTGACTTTGAAGTCACTGAAAAGTTTTAAGACTGTGTATTTGGAGGGTAATACTCTGCTGCCATATTTTGACAAGTGTTAAATTAGGCTGCCAGACATAGATGGGTAGTATATTGGCTAACTGTGAGCTCATTGTTGTTTATTGCTCAGGGAAGACCAACCTGAGTCTTCTGAATTCTAATTTGTAGAGAGTCTTCAGGAAGCATGAAGACAGGAGTAAAGGCAGAAATAAAAAAAAAAAACAAAAACAGAAATTAGGACATCGTGGGAAGATTTAAGGGGAGAAAAAGGTCAGGAGTCCTCATAGAATCCCAAGGACAGAATCCTGATAACCACAAAACTTAGTCAAAAAGCTTGAGGAGAATACCATACTATCCTAAAATGATCCAGCATTTCTCCAATCTGCTTCAAGAGGTTTCCACAGATTACTATGAAAGAGAATACAACAAATTCTAAATTTTATTGCTGGTGGGCAATGAATGTGCCTCTCCTGATAAAACAATGGGCTTAGTAAGGATTAAAAGGAGTTTTGATCATAATTTGCCCGTACCCTATAAAGCAATGCACCCCTTTAATATTGGGGGGTCCAGAATATCTCTACTTCTTGAGCATATATTTTCCCCTTGCTATTGTTGCTGCTTTTATGCCTTAATTTAATGTTTTTTGTTATTATATTTGTGTCTTATATGATCTGTAAATAGACAACTTTGCACTGGTTGGGATTTGGGTTATGATTTAAAAATTAAAGATCCCAAACTTGTGACATTCACCTCAGAAGAGTTACAAAAACTTCAGAGTCAGAATTCTCAGGAAGACTTTAGGGGCATAGCATTACATAAGAAAAAGAGTCCATGAAAATAGGCCTCTGGAATTATTGTCTGCTTTCTTAAATTTAAATTTTTTTTCACGTTTATTCTACTTTAATTGAAACAATGGAACCTAATTTGCCCTACTATGTATTTGGTGTTACTTACCATTGGCAGCCCTTCAACCCAGGCAATTAACAAAACTGTATCACCATTAAAATTGAAAAGGGGAAAAAAAGACTTTGTATATGCATTTACACAAATGGTCATTGTCAACAAGTCAATAAATATTTATTAAGTGCCTACTGCGTGCCAGACACTCTGCTAAGCACTAGAGATTCAAAGAAAGGCAAAAAACATTTCCTGCTCTCAAGGAGCTCACATTGTAGTTGGTGAGACCATATGTAAACATCTTCATGAAAACAAGATATATACTCCATGAACTGGAGGTAATTGAAAAAGGAAAGGTATTAAGGAAGCTTGGGAAAGGCTTCCTGCAGAAGATAAGATTTTAGCTGAGACTTGAAAAGAGTCAAGAAAGCCAGGGGACAGAGATGAGGCGTGAAGTCCAGGTACGGGAGACATCCAGTGAAAATGCCCAGAGTAGGAAAATGCATTGTCTTGAATGAGGAATAATAAGGAGCCCAGTGGCACTGGATAAAAGAGTACATGGAAGAGGGTTAAGTGTAAGAAGACTCATAAGAACTAGAAGAAAATTTAGAATACAACTCCTTCTTTTTACAAATGATGACACTTAGACCCAAAGGAGTTTAGTGACATGTCCAGAGTCACACAGTGAGTATTGGTGATAAGATTCCAGCCCAGGTCTTTTTGATTCCAAAGCCAATGCTCAACCCACTATACTCTGCTGCCTTCTGTGGTAATAATTAATTATAGCTTATGTGCAAAAATATAACTATTTATAAATTATAATCATTACCTTTATAACAATGATAATAATAATGATATACTACTTTATATCATGATATATATATATGTATTATATACACATAAACATATATACATATATATTTTTTATAGAAAGTCTTTGAATGAGCAAGGTATTTTAGTTGAGGTACAAATGACTATTTCAGTCTATCATTACCAATTGATATGATAAAAGACTCTTAGAAGGTCTCCACATATGGCAAAAAATTCCATAACCAATTTTATATGTATTTCACAATGTGTTAAGGTTGGGGACAGCTAGGTGGCACAGTAGATAGAGCACCGACCCTGGAGTCAGGAGGACCTGAGTTCATATCTGGTCTCAGACCAGACATTTGACATTTACTAGCTGTGTGACCCTGGGCAAGTCACTTAACCTCAATTGCCTAAAATAAACAAATTAATAAATTAATAAACAAACAAACAAACAAACAAATAAATAAATAAGTGAATAACGTTGTGTTAAGGTTTACAAATTGTTTCACTTATACTGTATCATTTGATCTTCAAAACAACCCTGTGAGCTTGGTACATTTTACAGGAAATCCCACCTTTGATACTTAATAGTTGTGATCATGGACAAAACATCACATCTAGTAAGTATCAAAGGTGGGATTTTTTTTAAGTGAGGCAATTCGGGTTAAGTGACTTGTCCAGAGCCACACAGCTAGTGAGTGTTACGTGTCTGAGGTCGAATTTGAACTCAGGACCTCCTGACTTCAGGGCCAGTGCTCTATTCACTGCTCAACCCAGCTGCCCCAAAGGTGGAATTTTAACACATTGTTTTCTCACTTCCAAATCCAACATGCTATCTCTTGGCTATGCCACAGTGCCCCAACCTGTACTTTCGAAAAGCATTTTAAAAAAGAATATGTAAGTATTGTCTTTTTCCAAACCAAATGAATAGAACAAAGGTACTTGTGAAATATTCAGCCTTTGAGAAATTTGCTCTGAAGACTTGAAAACCAAAAGAGCAGATCAGTTAGGTTCCAATTTGGATGTGGTTCTCTGGTTAACTCGAGTCAGACCACATAACCCTAATGGTTTTGAATGTCCCTAACTTGTTTTCCAAATCTGAACAGGGCCCATCTGCTCATTTGCAGGTAGGTTTTCCCATCTGCTAAGGACAGATTTCTTAAGAGCTGCGTGTGCATGGTTGTAAAGCAAAGAGACATGGTGTGGCCATGAAGTCATGGAGTTCATTTTGGGCTGTAACTTATAGAAAAGTCTCTTTTCTTCATTATTGTACCATATGTGTAATGTGTATGGTTAAAAATATAGATATCTGAAATCTAATTGTGTATTCCGCATGAATATCATCATATTTATTTCAGACATTTTATTGGGCCCTAAATTTCATGATTAATGTTTAATGCATATATCCACATACAAAAATACTTCATATCCACATATAAAAATACTTCTACATCGGCATATATATTTCCTTTGTAAGTTCATATGTCAATTAAGCAGTCAGCTATATCAGCCAAGGATTAAATACCATCTCTCTCTCCTTTTTTTTTAAACATGGAATGCTGATCCTTGCTATTGTAAAGTTTCATGTTTTCTTCAATTATGGGGGGAAATGTCAAGCCCAATGGCCATCTCCTCATACACTTAAAGCATGTAGATGTGAGTGAAGGCATCTTAAAGTTCAGGGTAATGTGATTTGTTGGGCTGGTAGTGATTTCTCTGAAACAATATATGAGAATAGAAAGCCTGGATTTCTATTTGATTTTTTTCATTTTTAGAAGGATCTTCCAAAATAAAGTTCTTTCTTGTCATTTTGAATTGAATTGTCATCCCAGCAGTTGGGCAGCAATTGTCTAGTCGGGACAAGAGTGTTCAGGCCTGGAGAGGAGGTGAGACAAAGGAGCTCTAATTGATAATAATGGTATGAGAATTTAAGGAGTTATTTCTAGCAGGTCCATTGCACCATAGGAGTATGCATAGGGGTTTGGAATGAGCCTAGAATCTGAGAGATCATAACAGGCAGGAAGGAATAGATAGATGGTACATGACCAAGGGGTCAGGCTGAATTTACTGTCCAAGGGATCTGCCTAGGAAGGAATAAGTGAATAGGAAGTGGGAAACCCAAGAAGCCAGAGCAATCTCAGGTTTCAGGAGAGCCATGCTGAGCAAGACTGTTCAACAGAAAGTCAGTCCCAGGATCAGACATGGTCCATGCGGGGCAGAGCGCTGGGAATGTCCTAGACCTTGGGTAATGAAGGAATCCAGCTTAGAATGCATTAATTAGCAATATAGCCAAGAGAAGATTGAAAATATAATAAGAAAAAAATAAGAGATGCCCAAGTTGGCACAAAGAACTTCATGCTCTAATGGCAAAAATATAGTACCAGAAAAAGATTTGGGTGCCACTTGGTAACTTAGATTATAGAGAGGCTCCAAATTCAAAGCAACATTTATTTCTTATTGATTCACTAGATAAAATGAGATTTCAAAGAGAGAGAAGTTGTAATCAGTTTTTTATTATTTATCATTTAAAGGGAGGTAGAGAGAGGAGTTTAGGAGGAAATAAAAAAAAAAAACTATGCCTCAAATGAATTATAGCTTTTCAGTTAATAATAATAATAATAATAATAATAAAACAATAGAAGACATATAACCAAAGGTAGTCAGTATCAAATAGAATGTTTTTTGGCCCAAAAGCAGCAGTCATTTCCACAGATATGAGAGTAATCTTGGAGGAGGCGTTTAAGAGCTGCCGACTCAGGAGAAATGTTGGGTTTACTGTTTCCTTGAGAGTACACCAGACATCTTGGTGCCTGCCTAAGTACGGGCTCAGCGGACAGCATCCACTGCAATCATAAAACACTAGGGCTAAAAGATTTGATTCCACCACCACTGCCCCTGAACTCCCCAGTGGCGGAGGCCCGGTCCGCAGGAGGGCTGGAATGGAAGATGTCTAAAGCAGGGGCTATTTTTTGATATCAGGAAGCAATGTCAGTTCTGGACAGCAAAATGTCACTCAATTGGACTCAGCTAATTTGGAATTTGTGATCATTCAGGGAGGAAGTTTGTCGCTGTGAGATATTTGGCAAACGATTTCCTAAAGTGGTTATTCAAATGCTGATGATGCTAGAGTTTCATCTTATGGGAGGCAGTTTGATAGAGTGGGAAAGAGCCCTGTTTCTTCAGCCTTAGGTTGTGAAGTGGGAGTTCTTAATCTCTTATGACATGGACCCCTTTGACAGTCTGGTGTAGCCCTGGGTCTCCTCAGAATAAAGTTTTTACACACATGAAATAAAATATTTGGGATTACAAAGGAAACCAATTATACTGAAATAAAGTCTATATCATATGTGTGCGTATGTTTGTGTGTGTTTGTGAAATTAGAGAGAGAGAGAGAGAGTTCCCATTGTGACCATAGACAAGAGACTTAAACTGCTTGGATCTTACAAAGGCTCTTTTGAAATCATCTAGATTTTCATTCCTTAAAGGTATATTCCATCACATTTTATTAATCTATTTCCCAATTGATAGGCATACGCTTCATTTCTATTTCTTTACCACCATGAAAAGTGATGCTATAAATATTTTTGTACATAAAAGCCCTTTCCTCTTTCATTGATTTCTTTTAGGCATTGGGCTAGCGCTAGGTCAAAGGGCATATATGGTTTAGTAACTTGTGGTGTGTAATTCCAAAAGTGAGTCAGAGTGATGAAAGCAGAAGCAAGAAAAACAGACAAATTATATTGTAACATCAATATTGTAAGAATAAACAATTTCAAAGATTCTCATGAACTGATGAAAAATGAAATGAGCAAAACCAAGAGAACAATTTATACAAAAACAACACTATAAAGACAAACAACTTTGAAAGCTATAAGAATGTGATAGAGGACTAATGATAAAGCATGCTGTCCACCATCTGACAGAGAAAGAATTGATTCAGGATATACAATGAGACAAATGTATTTTAACATAACCATTTCTGGAATTTTTCTTTCCAATGTGGTAGTGGGTGGAAGGTAGAAAATATATATTTCCATTAATTAAAAAACAAAGAAAAACAATTTAAAAATAAAATTAAGTGAGATTGTTGAACTAGATGACTTCCAAAGTACTATACACCTTTAAATTTATGCCTCTTTCTTTCAATATTGCCTATCAACTAAAGAAGTTTGTAGAAGCAGCCATTAAGTTGATTTTTAATGGCTAGTATGAAAGCAATGTAATTCTTAGCTCTGGATAATTGCTTCTCTTCATTCTGCTACCATTGCTTGGCAATATTGAGGCTTATGTTGCACTTTTTTTGTTTGTTGTATAGGGTATGTCAACCATGTTTTCAAAAAGTAGGTGCTTTTCAGTTTTTTTAAAGTTGCGTGACAGCTCATTGGTGTATTCTATCTCTCTTTCTCTCTTTCTCTTTCTCTCTCTCGCTCTCTCTCTTTCTCTCTAATGAAAATGTTTAGGACATTTTCCTCAAGGACTGTGTTGACTACATCACACACACACACACACAAAATTATGGTATCTTATTGTTGTCATTTCATTTGATTAAATTATTCAATATTACTATGATTCATTTTTATTCACCCAGTTCTTTAGGATTAAATCATTTATTCTCCATTAAATTTAAACACTTTCCCCAAATGCCCTACATTTATTATGATTTATATTGTGGTATGATCAATATAAGATGTATTTAATATTTCTAGTACTTTTCATTTCTTTGTGAGTGTTTATACCTTAGCATATCAATTTTTGTAAAAGTAGCATGTTCAGCTGAAAAAATATGCATAATTTTTCTTCCTCCATTGAATAATCACCAGAGAACTATCATATATAACGTTTATAACAAATGGTTCTGATATGTAAATTATTTTTGTTATTTTTTAACATGTGAGAAGAATAAATTGAGATACCCAAATATTATAATATTACTGTCTATTCTTAAATTCTTCTTTAAATACTACTTAAGTATTATGGCATTTGGGGTGTCTGTGTGTGTGTATGTGTAGATACATATGTGTGTATGTGTGTGTGTGTGAAAATACTGATATTTTTATTTGTTGACAAAACTTAAGGTGATTTCCTTTTTTTCTTTTTTAATCATGTGTAGTTTTATTGTTGCTTTAACTCAAATCACAGAGGCTACTCTGGATTTTGAGATTTTGTTTTTGTTTTTGTTTTGATTTTTTTTTTTTAGTTCACCTGAAACATAGAAAATTCTGCTCCATTGCAATATTTTAATTCCGTGTGAATATTTTTCAAGGTGTTTTTTTTAATAAACAACATATTGTTTGATTCTTCTTTCTTACCCACATTTCCACATTTTCCATTTTGTGGATGAATTCATCTCATTTGCATTTATGGTTATGATTGTTAACTGTGTTCTTGCCTCTATCATATCCCTTTTTAACTACCATATAGTAAGTTTAAAGATGTGTTTACCTATCACTGTCACCCTTTAGCGGCCAAATCCATTTCTGTCCTCTATTAATCAAAAGAGGCAATTTCTCTTTTGTAAATCTCCCATAAGTACTCACATTGATAGATTACAAGTTCATCAAAATATTATTTATCATTATTGTTAATGACATTGATTCTAATAATGTTATCACCCACTACTCCCCCATATACACACATCCAGTCACATACTCACACACATCCTAAATGGCATAATACTTGGGTATTTAAAGAAGAATTAAATGAGTAGACGGTAATATTATCATACTTGCAAATTTCAGTTTAATCTTCTCAGATGTAAAAAGTGAAATAAAAAAGTAACGCATGCAGTATGTTGGCCAAACTGAACTGATATACAGGTTTCAGGATTCTCTGAATTTGTTCCTTCTCTTTATTTAAATTTATCAAACAATCCAGATGCTGCTGGTCATTATATACTCAAACATTTTTCCTCCTTGTTCAATAAGTTCAATATACTGGATCAGTCTCCACTACACTTCTTCACTCCAATTCTTGCCTTTATACTAAGGAATTTCAACATAGCTGGTGATGCTGTCTCAAATACCCTATCCACCAGTTCCTCAAGGTACTAAACTTCTATGACCTACTTCTTTTCTTCATCTCAACCACACACAGAGTCATTCTTTAGCTTACCATTATCCTCATATGTTAATGTCTATTAACACGAACTCTGAAAGTCTGTCATCCAATCATAAGCTTCTATAATTCCATCTCTCCCTATGAAGAATTGTTTCCTTTTTTATTTTCTTCTTTCCTTTCCTTTAAAAAATATGACCTTAAGAAATATCAAAAAAGTGCTTCAAATATTTGAAGTACCTCACAAGTGGATTGTATATAGAATTGTACACACACACACACACACACACACATACATATATATGTGTATATATATATATATATACACACATATATATATATATATATTCCGTACAGTTTGCTTTTTAGAAAGATATTGTAGTAGCATTTCATTCCATTTACATACTGGAGTCAGAAAATCACTAGCTGCCATTTTTTTCCATTGTCTGGGCTGATTAATTCCTCCCCCCATTGAGTATTCAGTTAGGTGGTTTACAACTTCATTCTATCAAACATTGAATTGCAATATTTTGTAAACCGTTTAAAATTAGAAAAAAAGAAGGGTTGTTATCAAATTCTTTCTATGAAATAAATACAGACTTGATACTTAAAACAGAGAAAGCAAGAAAACAAGAGAAATATTCCTAATGGATACTTATATGCATTTTTTCATTAAAATTTTTAGCAATGAGGTTACAGATACATATTCAAAAGATGATATATTGCTACCAGATGGGATTTATACCAGGAATGCAAGATAGGTTCAATTTTAGGACAACTTTAAACATAACAGACCATATTAGTAATGAAAATAGTAAAAATCATAATTGTGAGAATATAGGAAAAAATTAACAAAAGACAATTCTCATTTTTTATAAGTAAATACCCTAGGAGTATATGGATTTTTCCTTCACATGCCAAATAGTATCCCAAGCTCTGAGCCAGCATTATCTGTAATGGAGAAACATTAGAATCCTTCCCAATCAATTGAGGCATAAATAAGGATGTCCACTATCATTACCATTACATGATATAGTTCTAGAAGTGCTGGCTATAGCAATAAGATAAGAAAAAGAAATTGAGGGAATAAGTATAGGCACAGAGGCAATATACTTTTTAAATAGATAACATATCATAGTCTATATAGAAAACTCAAAGATTCAGATACAAATTAATTCATACAATTAATTCCTTTAGCAGAATAGCAGGATATAAAATAAACTGACAAAAATCACCAGCCTTTCCGTATATTACCAACAAAACCCAGCAATTAGTGTTACAGAGATACATTCTATTCAAAATGATGATTGAATACATGATATATTTCCACCTACCTACACACACATACAGCAATTATGTGAATGCATCTATAAAGCACTCTTTACAGAAATGGGCAGACCTAAATAATTGGAGAGATTAATTGCTCTTGGGCATACTCTTCCACAATAATAAAAATGAAATGCAGTGTCACACCAATCAAATTACCAAAGTCTTGCTTTATAGTGCTGGTAAAAAAAAAATAACACAATTTATTTGGAGGAGCAAAAGTTGGCCAGTAGTATCAAAGGAAAATGATAAATGAGGAAGACCACAGAAAACAAATCAGACACCAAGGATTATAGGAAGGTAGAGGCTTGCTAGGACACAGAGGATCCCAGAACATCTTCACACACTCCAACTTAGATATGCATCACTCTACTGAAAGATAGAATTGTCACCTATCAATTACTCTATCCAACCCAGGACTCCACAGTTGGACTCCCTAAATCCTGGCAAGATACTGGATTTCATGAACTGGGGAAAGTTTAGGCTGAAGAACAGAAAGTAGAGCCCTCACAGAATTCTCAGAACTCCCTGCCTGACTTCTACAGGGGTCAAGCCAGCTCAGCTCAGCCTCAGCCTTCCCAGAAGTCAGCAGATGCAAGAAAGTAACTTTGTGGTATTCTGAGCAGGTACTATATATTCAGCGCTACATTCTCTGCCTAATGGGAATAGCTCAGGAGCCCAGCCTATGCCTCTTCCAAGACCACGTCTGGCTGCTCCAAGTCTAGGCAGAGGAGTCTTGAGGAATTCCAGGAAGAGTCGAATCCAAACAGTTCCTGAAATCTGTGGTAGAAACCCAAAAGGACAGCAGCTCCTAAATCCAGAAGCAGGTGAGGGAACACCAGACCAGAGCCTATAGCAAGGAGAGGTCCGAGAGCCCTATGATAAGAAGCAGAGCTCAGAAAAGAAGCAGTCCCCAGATATTATGACAAAGTCAAAATATTATAAAAGCAGTAGAATTCTAAGTATAATCCTACAGTGAGAAAGAGAGATCAGAAGAGATCTTTAATGGAATAGAGGATTTCTAAGCATTCTTGATGAAGACACCAGAGTCCCTTGAAGATGAACTCTAATCTATCTTACTATAATAAGGGCCAGGAGGGCCTTGGCCACACCATTTAGCTGTGGATCTTGCTTCTAAGAGCAGATGCCACGATGAATAAATGAAGGAAAACTAAAACCTTTTATTTGAGAGATACTTAGAGGCTAAGCTCCAAAGAAGATAAGAGCCTTGCAACAAATCCAAGGAAGTCTTGGAGGGGAAACATTATCCTGGCCACAAGGACTGCAGAATAACCTGGGAGAAATTTTAAAAAAAAGATACACAACATGAAACATGCCAGAGAGGAAAGAATGGCAAGAAAAATTAACACTCAACAATTGAATGATCTGAAAATTGAAACTGGCTAGTCAGAAAACAAGTACTTACCAAGTCAAAAACAGATACAACAAAATCAAAAGATCATAAAGGCAGAAAAAATGAAATATCAAAAACAACTGATCAGGATAAAGGGGTCAAGGAGAGATAAGTTAAGAATTATCAGACTGTCTAAAAATATAATCAGCAAAAGGTCTAGATATCATATTTCAGGAAATTATAAATGGAAACTGTCTAGTGAGTGCTCTTAGAACCACAAGGCAAATTGGGAATTGAAAGAATCCACCAATTACTTCTGGAAAGAAACCCCAAAATCAAAACGTCCATGGATATCATAGCCAAAATACAGGTAAAAGAAAAATATTCCAAGTCAACAAAAAGACGTTCAAATATAAAAAAAAGTCACAATCAGTATCACATAGGACTTAGTAGCTGCAACCATAATAGAGAGGAGAACATAGAAGAATGCTATTCCAAAAGGCAAGAGATAGAAGTTCAAGGATAATTTCCCTGGCAAATCTAAGTATAATCCTATAGCAAGGAAGAGAGAGCAGAATACATCTTTAATGGAATAGAGGATTTCCAAGCATTCTTGATGAAAAGGTCAGAACTCAGTAAACATTTGGAAAGGGAAATGCAGGTACCAAAGAGAAACACAGAGAATTATACACATTTGTTTAATTGAAAAAGAATATGTGAGGATGAAGTGTTTAGATGTTAATAGAGGAATAAGAAACACATGCCTTTAACATAAAGAGTTGCAATAAAAGAGTTGTTGCTAATGTTGTTGTTGTTGTTGTTTTAAATGATTTTGGGAGGTGCAATTATAACACCAGCTCCAACACCAGCAAAATTCAAGTTTAATGTTGAGATGAAGTGAGACACTCATAAATCATTGAATATTTAACATGAACAGTTTTATTTTTCTCCAACACAGCAAGAATATGCATCGCAGATATAATAGCTTCTCTGGACATAGTACTTCTTGCCTCCGTATGGAAATGAATCTGATCAGAATAGCAAGGAAAGGTGATTTATGTGGGTTTCAGAATTCTACCCAAGTCTGTGGGAGCCTACATTCAATGTCAATGGGATTGTTTTTTGCCCTTAAATGACCAGGAAGCTACATCAAGGAATCTGGGGCCAATCAAAAGTCAGGTAAAGCTTTGTCCTAGACTTACCTCATGTTTGCTGAGGGTATAGTGAGAAAGCAAGGATGAGGATGTAAGCTGCATAAGGGAAGATGGGGTGAATCACATAGGCTGATCATATCTTGGGGGCATCTTTGTCTCCTTTTTGGTAAAACCCATGTAGTGGGTGGGTGGGAGGAAAGAATCTATGTCAGGGAAACGCTGGTCCTATCACATACCACCTCCTATTGGTAAGGCCCTACTGGTCTTCTGGATGATTTTCCAATGTTTAAATGTTTATAGAATTTTTCCTGGACAGTCCTTTCAGAATAGACAGTACTGGGTTGGGGGGGAGCTGACAAAGAGTAAAAGAGAAAACAAACAAAAGAAAACAAAACAAAAATATGCAAGAGAACAAAATCTAGGAATTCTAGACCTTTTCTGAAGGACCAAGTCTCAAGTCTCGGAATCTGTTCCAACTCTGAAAGACCTTAGAACTATGATCAACACAATGATAAAACCACAAGTCCAAAAAATGGATATGAAACAGTTGTTTTGCCAGAATATGTAACTATATATTGAGAGTTTTATTAAAAAACTTTTCATTAGAGATTAGGAGTAGAGAGAAGCACATTAATTTAAAATGCTTATTAATTGAAAAAAAATTTTAGAATAATAAAAGAAAAAAATGGAAGAAAGGTAAGAGAGTCTAATAGTATCAGACCTCAAACTATACAAAAATAGTAATAATAAAATATATTATTTACTTATTGGTTAAAATATTCAACATGATTGGTAAAATAGATTAGGTACATATCATCTATAAACAAATGAATGATTGTGCTCAATAAACCCAAACCACTAAGGTAAAGACTCATTATTAGACAAAATCTTTTAAGGAAACTGGAAAGTTGTCCGACAGAAATTAGTTTTAAATCAACATCTCAAATAATATACAACAATAATCTCCTAATTGATATAAGTTTTAAAGGTCACATCATTTAAAAATAGTATAGGAGCAAATAGGGACCTTTCACAATTACTTATTAGTGAAAGTTATTTTTTTGTTTTAATAAGCAAAAGATAGAACCACAGAGTATAAAACAGATAATTTTGATAACATAAACTAGAAAGACTTTTGCATAAAAATTAATGCGATGAAAATTATAAAGGAAATTGTTAAGTTGGGAAAATAATTATGAAGTTAGTTTCTCTCATAAAGGCCTGAAACTCAAGTTATGAACAAACATAAGAGTAACCACCTTTCCTCACTTGTTAACACTGAATTCTATAAGTCATGAGGCTTCTTATAGAGACTCCAGAGGAGTGATAGTTGTATATGTCCATGTCTGAAAAGTCAGACCCAGGATTCTGAATAAATGCTTCTCAGTCTCCAGACAAAGCCATGAAATCAAGCCTAATATTTGAAAAAAAAAAAAGACATGGAGCAATTCAGACCCTCTCTTCCCTTTTTTGCCTCTCATCCTCCAAACCTCCAAACAACTATGGTGCTCAAGTTTCTCAACATGGAGGCAACTGATTCGGATCTGGAGGCAAGACATGAGGTTTTGTCTTTCCATCAATCATTCAACTAAAGCCCTTGAAAAGTAAGGAAAACTGGCAAAATGTTACTGACATGCATGTCAAAAACAGGACTTAGGTGCAAAGACAAAATTCAAAGTCTTTTTACTTTCTTTTTTGTCTTTGCTGCTATATCCCACAAACTGATCTGAAGATCATAGTGATACATAGCATAAAGAGTTGGCATGAGAGCTGTTCTAAAATCTTAAGATAACTACAAACTTCATAGAAGGTCATGGAAATCTTACAGTCATTTGCTTTACTCTGTTTTTTTTTTCCAATTTTCCTCCAGCTATATTGTATAGCTCCCTGCTCCCTCTTCCCCTACCCTTCTGTACAGTCTGCACACAAAGCTATGCATACAACTCTGCTTGGGCCAATTCCTGCATTCAAAACCCAAGGTTCAAATGAAAGGGGCCAGGTGCCTAGGAACAGTTTCTGTTCCTGTGTTCTTGGGTCTACCTCCTTATTACTGACAGTAGGTTGGCAGTTGGAGGTGGTGGTGGTAGAGATGAGCGTTCCCTTCTCCATCATGGCTACTCTCCTCATTGATGAGTTGGGCTAGAAGGATGCTGGTTTACATGATGGGGAGCTTCTATCTCTGGTAGTCTTGGGCTCTCTTCATCAGGGTCTAAAGGGAAGTAGTGTTCCACCACAATCACATACCACAACTTGTTCAATATTGTTTTAAGAACAACTTTGAGTTGTTTTGATTATTGTAAACATCCAAATTAACTACAAAAAAAGAGATGATGGAAGACACTATCTACAACCAGAGAAAGAACTGATAAATAGAAGTATGTATAGAATGATTTTACACATATACTTATTGTGTCTAATGGCAGCCATACCCAGGGGCTGGAGAGGGAAGAAATAAAAAAAAAAGAAATGTACATGATAACTTTATTACATATTTAAAGTTGTACAAAATAGATTTGCAGTTTCAGGTGCAATCATTTTTTCTATTAAGCTATGTTATGAAAATGCTTGCTTTGTTGCATAAATTATATAGATAGATAAATAGATGAATGAATGAATGAATGAATGAATGAATAAAGGGAAGTAGTGACGGTGGCTTGATTCCCCTGGCACATGTTGCCTCCTCTCTATACCTCAGGGTGTCTTGCCTGTCCCATTGAGATCAGATGTCTCCTATCCCTCAATTCTCAACTCACTCCCCATCCCCAATCAAACCAGATTTACTAACTTGTTTGTTTTCTGGTAAGGCCCTTATGAGAGCTTTCTCATTGGCGGATAGTTGGAACTAATTGGCAACTGTATAAATATAAACCCTACTTTGAATCTGCCATCCTACCAACACATCTGTTTAAAAAAGGAAATTAGGATTGTGTAAACAAAATCATTATACTTCAGTTGCATTTATATACTTGAGGATCCATCAGTGGGGGACCACTGAATTGGCTAATCATTTTCAGGAAATACAAATATTTAATCATTATATTCCTAGGGGAGAAGAGCATTTCAAGAGGGAAAAAAAAGTTTGATTCAACAATCTGATATAAGTACATCTTTATAAAGAGATCCTTGGAAGATTGCTCTTAATTGAAAGATTGGGGGCCAGGAAGGCAAATGTCTGAATTCTAGATGCAGAGCTATAGCTTCACTAATTCTGTTGACTTGAGCAAATCACATAAAATATCATCAGATAAAATATCATAAAAGAGCATAAAATTCTAAGTGTAAGTACCATAATAGAAAAGTATTTATAGGGGAAATTATATATAAGGGGAAAAAAAGAAAAGTAATTCACCATCAACCACTTTGCTATTTAGGGCATTGAAATAGTAACTTACTAAAATAGTTCCCTGTTGGCAAAAAAACAAAAACAAAAAAAAACATTAATATGGCTCCCAAGGGCTTCTAACTTATAACTAGGCCCTTAAATAGCAAACCATACTCTTAACAAACCATATGAAAGTAATTAACATTTTTCAGAAAATTAAAAACAGCAGAATCTAATCAAGATTAAAAGTCTCATGAAATAACTTGGCTACCATTAGTTGTCAATTTTGATAAAGTATTAGTTTAATTTTCTGCTCTTTTACTCTTTCCATCTAATTAGCTATTCATTCTCAGACTTGACAGGTTAGCCTTTCTGAATATCAGTTTCCGTATTTGTGAAGTGAGGAGTTCTATTAAACCACTACCTTCTAAAATCCTTTCAAAGTAGATGATATTTGCTAGCTGTTTTGCCTTTCTTCCCTTCCATCTTTTTGTCAAATCTCTCCTCCTAAATACAGCAAAAAGGATGAAAACATCTATTCAAGGTAGAGCCAAGATGGAAGAGTAAAAGCAGTAACTTGCTTGAGCTCTTCCCCAAACCCCTCCAAATACCTGTAAAAAATGGCTCTGAACAAATTCTAGAGCAGCGGAACCCACAAAAAGACAGAGTGAAACAAATTTATGGCCCAAGATAACCTGGATGGTTGATGGGAAAGGTCCATTGCACCAGGCTAGGAGAGGAGCCCAGTTCAGCATGGATCATGCAAAGACCAGGCCTCAGTAAACCTGGAGCAAGCCTCAGAGGACTGAACCACAGGCAGCTGTGGTCGTTTCCAGACTTCTCAATGCACAAATGCCAAAGACAACTTAGAAGGTCAATAGGAAAGGTCTAGGACCACAGTGAGAGAGAAGCTTGGTCCCAGCCCCACTCCCAGCATAGCCTCAAGGGGGCTGAGGGGGAATCGAGTGGCTGATAAAAGTGGGATTGCAAGGATCTCTTTGCTGGTGCTGAGGGAGGAATCTCTTGCTTTGTCTGTACTTGGATGTGGGTCACAACTCTGGGTGGCAATCCTGGGGCAAGGAGGTGTGGTAGCATGGTGGATCTTGTAGTGACAGTGGAGAGAGAATCCTCCTCACAGTTTCAAGACAGAAAAGAGTGCTTGTGGTCACTCATAGACCACAGCACAGGCCAGGAAAAGAGGAAACACCTCGCCCTTGATCATACCACCTTGGAAGAAGGGAAAATTTACAGGTCTCTAGAAGTATCTCTGGAAACAGCTGCACAAAACCCCTTAACCTTGGGACAGTACATTTTCCACACTGGAATCAGACACCTACCTTAACAAAGAGTTTAAAACTCAAGTAATTGGCTGGGAATGTGAGCAAACAGTGCAAAAAAAGTCAGACCATAGACTCTTTCTTTGGTGACAGAGAAGATCAAAACATACAACTAGAAGAAGACAACAAAGTCAAAACTCCTACATCCAAAGCCACCAAGAAAAATATGAATCAGTCCCAGGCCTTGAAAGAGCTTAGAAATGATTTTGAGAATCAAGTAAGAAAGGTAGAGGAAAAACTGAGAAGACAAATGAAAGTTATGCAAGAAAATCATGAAAAACAAATCAACAACTTGCCAAAAGAGACCCAAAAAATACTGAAAAAAATAACACCTTAAAAATAGACTAACCCAAATGACAAAAGAGGTCAAAAAAGTCAATGAGAAGAAGAATGCTTTAAAATGCAGAATTGGCCAAATGGAAAAGGAAGTCCAAAAGCTTACTGAAGAAAATATTTCCTTAAAAATTAGAATGGAGCAAATGAAAGCTACTGATTTTATGAGAAATCAAGACATTATAAAACAAAACCAAAGGAATGAAAAAAGAGAAGACAATGTGAAACATCTCATTGGAAAAACAACTGACCTGGAAAATAGATCCAGGAGAGATCATTTAAAAATTATTGGACTACCTGAAAACCATGATAAAAAAAGAGCCTAGACATCATCTTTCAAGAAATTATCAAGGAAAACTGCCCTGATATTCTAGAACCAGAGGGTAAAATAGGAATGGAAAGAATCTACCGATCACCTCCTGAAAGAGATCCCCAAAGGAAAGCTCCTAGGAATATTATAGCCAAATTTCAGAGTTCCTAGGAAAAGGGAAAAATATTGCAAGCAGTCAGAAAGAAACAATTGAAATATTTTGGAAACACAATCAGGATAACACAAGATTTAGCAGCTTCTACATTAAGAGAGCAGAGGGCTTGGAATATAATATTCCGGAGGTCAAAGGAGACAGGATTACAACCAAGAATCACCTATCCAGCAAAACTGAGTATAATCATTCAGGAGAAAAATGAACATTCAGTGAAATAGAGGACTTTCAAGCTTTCTTGATGATGAGACCAGAGCTGAAAAGAAAATTCAACTTTCAAATACAAGATTCATGAAAAGTATGAATAGGTAAACAGGAAAGAGAAATCATAAGTGACTTATTAAGGTTGAACTGTTTATATTCCTGCATGGAAAGATGATATTTGTAACTCATGAGACCTTTGTCAGTATTAGGGTAGTTGGAGGGAAAATAAATTATATGCACATGTATATATATATATATATATATATATATATATATATATATATATATATATGGAGAGAGACAGAGAGAGAGAGAGGGCACAGGGTGAGTTGAAGATAAAGCGGTCATATCTGGAGAATAAAATTAAGTGGTGAGAGAGGATTATACTGGGAGAAGGAGAAAGGGAGAGGTAGAATGGGCCAAATTATCTCACATAAAACAGACAAGGAAAGACTTTTACAGTGGAGGGGAAATGGGGGAAGGTGAGAGGGAATGAGTGAATCTTATTCTCATTGGATTTGGCTTAAGGAGGGAATAACATACACACTCAGTTGTGTATGGAAATCTGTCTTAACCCACAGGAAAATAGGGGGGAAGGGGATAAGAGAGTGGTGGGAAGGGAGGGGGAGGTGGTAATCAGAAGCAAACACTTCTGAGGAGGGACAAGGTCAAAAGAGAGAATAGAATAAATGGCAGGCAGGATAGGATGAAGGGAAATGTAGTTAGTTTTTTTCAAAATACGACTACTATGGAAGTGTTTTGCATGACTACACATGTATAACCTGTATTGAGTTGCTTGCCTTCTCAATGAGGGTCAGTGGGGAGGGTGGAAGGGAGAAAATTTGAAACCCAAAGTTTTAAAAACAGATGTTAAAAATTGTTTTCACATGCAACTGGGAAATAAGATATACAGGCAACTGGATATAGTAATCTATCCTGCCCTACAGGAAAATGGAAGGGTAAGGGTATAAGAGAAGGGAGGGGATAGAAAGGAGGGCAGATTAAGGAAAGGGGTACTCAGAATGCATGACATCTTGGGGTGGGGAGAAGGACAAGATGGGAAGAAAATTTGGACCTCAAAATCTTATGGAATTGAATATGGAAAACTAAAAATAAATAAATTAATAGAAAAAAAAAAGAAAACATCCCTTCAAAAATCTAGTAACTATCTTTCACTGTTAACATCCAAGACTTTAGGATCTCTCCAAACCTGAAACAAATTTTCACCATCATCACTTTACTTCAGACTATCCTCCCACCCCCTTTCCTCAGGAATTTGGCCAATCTAACTCTTCAGGAGCTATCTACATATTTGATTTGATTGCTACTTTCGAAGTGGAAGACTAGAAATTGCCATCTGATTTGACTGATTCTAAGACTGACTGTTTTATTTCTGAGTGCCCACACTAGAATTAGTAAAATGATGAATAAAAATTGTGTTCTCTCTCACCCAACAAGGAGAGGGGAAGTGATTTTTGCATTCCCTCTGCCTCCTTCATACAAAAAGCACAGAGTTGCAAAGAACCTCAGAGATCATCTAGTTCAACCCTAGCAAAGCAGGAATCAATTTGATTCAATTGAAACTTTAAGCTAATGTTCATGCCAGTTTTTATTTTTCCACAATACATTCTCACTTAGTTTGTGACACAGGTCAAAGCTCTATTAGGCAAGATTAGGAACATGTAGGGTCTAAAATAGACACAAATAGAACAGTCCAATTGTTGGCCTCTAACATTACCAGGACACTGCTATACAGGGGTGGTTTGAAACCTCACTAAAGAGTTATATAATCATTTATTCTCTTTGTTCCTCCTTCCTCCCACAGTCTTATTCCCTTTCCTGTGGCATGATTTATCAAGTTAGGGATTTCACTCTTAGACAAAGAATGGTTGATTGTGTTACAGGAAATAAAAATGACTTTTTATGTAATAAATCTTGTGATATGGAATTAACCTTTAAAAAGAAAGTAAAATAAATTCCAGTGAGAAGAGGTCACTCAAAGGGTACAAGAAGGGACTTGACTTAATTGCCTATAGGACTACTGACTTACATAGTTTCTCCTTGCAAATTGAGAAACTTGGTGATAAATGGATTTAACTTTAAGAACCCTTCTCACTGGTAGGAGGGGGGTAGCTTGGTACAGGGAGCTAAAGTAAGTGAAAATTTTAATAGTAATGACTTTTTTTAACTTTGCAATTAAAGTATTACATAACTCTAAATTCATTGTAGAACTTACTCTTAAGAAATATGTATCTCCTAAAAACCAAAGGAAGACTCATAAAAATATAATTTTCAAAAAGAAGTAGCTAAGATTAGATTTTTAACTAAACCCAAGAACAATACATGGCTAGTCAATCAGTCAATAAACATTTATTAAGCACCTACTATGTGTCAGAAACTGTAGGCTACTGAGATTAAGATTCAAACACTATAAAAAAGATGATAATAATAATAAATAGAATCAGACATATAGACAGACAGCTAGCTAGCTAGCTAGATAGATAGATAGATGGATAGACAGATAGATAGAATTTATATAGTGCTTACTATGTCCTAAGAACTATGCTAAAAAACTTTATAATTATCTCATTTGATCCTCACAACAAATCTTCAAAGTAAGTGCTATAATCCTCAGTTCATATGAGGAAACTGAGACAAAGGTTAAGTGACTTGCCCAAGGATGTACAGCTAATGCTTGAGGCCACATTTGAACTCAGATCTTCCTGACTTCAAACCCAGGGCTCCATCCATTGTGCCATCTGATTGCTGGATTTCTATGGCCCATATACATGTGTAGGTATATGGAGGGGGCATTGATTGGGAGATGAAGAAAAGAAGAAAGAAGGGAGAAGAAATGAAGAATCTTTTGCCTGAAGATACCTTTGACAGTTTTTTGCTGTCTGAAATCCCACTCTCTCTTGTTATCTAAGAACCATCTTTTATTTAATCAGTGGAAAAACTAACTTTAATCTAGATTTGAAATTTATCTTTTCAGCCCTTTAGCAGGGTCCAAAAATAGGACCTTGTTGGTTTTGTCTTAAATGAGTGATGATTTTCAGACTTTAAAATGTGTTGTTGGCACTTGGAAATACTTATCTTTTAGAGTTATGGATTTGAGACAATGAAGAAAAGACAAGGTATTCGTTATAGCCCTGTCCAGAAGATCAGTGTTTCTTTGAGGTGGTAAGAAGTAGAGGAAGTGAAATTGAGATAAGGAAAGAGGCAAAGAGATTAAAAAAGAGAGAAAGAGCAAAAGGACTCTCATGTGTAAAGGTATTATAGCAATTCTTTTCATGGTGGTAAAGAATTAGAAACTGATGGGGTGCCCATCAATAGTGGAATATAGAGAACAAAATATGATTTATGTGTGTGATAGAATGCTGTGTTGTACTTTAAGAAAAGATAAAAGGATTGGTTTCAGAGGATCCTTAGAAGACTTGAGATGCAAAGTGAAGTTTGTAGAACCAGAGGAACAACTTATACATATAACAGTAATGTAAGGGCAAGCAACTTTGAAACACTTGGGAACTCTGATTAACACAAGGACCAGATGTACTACCTTGCAGAGCTATTCGATTTACCCTTGCATCTATGCTGACTAGTAACATGTGAGGAAAATGCATATTAGACTTACACTTTTCAATGCATGTAATAAAACTTATTAAACAAAGGCTGCAAACAATTTCCTTCTAAAAGCAAGCTACCACCACCCTGGTGTTTCAGATAGTCTCCAATAAGCTTCTTTTTTTTTTACCAATCAAAGTTCCCTCTATGCCCAATGGAAGGTCTGGTGTCTCCCTCTGAAGTGGAATTTGGTCAAATCTCCAAACTTCTGTCAACCAATCAGCACTACACTTGAGTCACAAAGACTTGCTCAAGTCTCAAGTGCAGGAAAACAGAGGAGCCAAACCTATTCACAAGTTAGAAACAGGTAGATAACTGGGATCTCACTTGGGATTGTAGACTTTCAACTAACACTGCTTCCTACATAATTTGATTGGCAGTTTATTTTGAAATTACTGATAAAGTTGTTTATACAATTTTGTTATTGGTAGTCTTTCTTATCAGAGAGTCTACATATGTTTAACAGTTGTTTTTAGAATATGTACCAGCTGTTTATTATGTCCCAAACAGATGCTTATCTTATTGTTGAAAAACCACTTCTACAAAAACAGCTTACACAGGATATCTCAATCGCAAAATGGAGACTTAAAACAAAATGGAATCAGTTATTCTAGGTTGACCAACTACCTTATTACAGTAGTAGAACTTGTTCTCATCAAATCATGTTTTACTAAATTGAAAAACATTATTATTATTATCAAATTGAGATCCTAAAACTTATTCACTAGACTAACTACAATTCCAGAGGACTCATTAAACAAACCATGCTACCTACCTCCAGGGAGCTAATAGAACCAAAGAGCAGATTAAAGCATATTTGGGGGGGAAATTAATTAGAAATTTTTTTGCTTAACTAAAGTGTAATAGGTTTTGCTTTTCTTGCTTCTTAATGAGGGAGAGGGAAAGGGAAAAATTTGAAGCTGAAAATAAAATTGAATTTAAAAAAAAGATAAGGAATGAGGTAGATGAAAGGCATTTCGGCTCTGGGGTAAAAATGTTTGAAGTGTTTTCCTCCACTCTTGTCCTCATCCTCCAGCCAGAAGTAACTATCAAATTTCACAACATTTTCTACCTATACAATCATGGGATTCCTCATTCTCAAAGGGTCATGGAGAGATGCAAGGCAAATAGTGAATATGAGTAAGCTGTTATGTACTACCAAGGACAAATTACATTGGAGAAATGCATAAAGTACAGACAAATCTAACGTTGTAAAAAGGAGGATAATTCCATGTCCCTCACTCTTGCTAGATGACTGCTACATCTCTTCTTCCAGCCTTTCATGCAACGATCATACAATATTCTGTTTGAAGATTCATGAGAGGGTATTGAGAGTTGCACAGGATAAGAATACTTTGATTATTTGAGTTCTGTCCCCATGAAGAATGTACCTACATGTATAAAATCACAGATCCTTAAATCCTTGCTCAACACTTCATTCAACAGAAACAAAACTGGTGCTAGAGAGGTTAAGGAATTTTCCCAAAATAATCAATTTAGCATCTAAGCTGTCATTAGAAGCTACATCTTCTTACTCCCACTCTCAAGGTTATTCTACTCTAATTTCTTCCTTTCCTTGGCAAGGAAAAAATAAACCATGAATTTTCAAATTAAAATTACTCAATTGAGAAATACAGTTGCAAGTTCTAAGCAGAAGTTTTTGTTTTTGTTTTTTTTTTAAGATTCAGGCTGGAGAAATGCAAATTAAAACAACTCTGAGGTACCACCCCACACTTCTCAGACTGGCTAGTACTATTAGGACAGAAAAGGAAAATGACAAATGTTGGAGGGGATGTAGGAAAATTGAGATGCCGTAGGTGGAGTTGTGAAATGATAAAATCATTTTGGAGTACAATTTGGAACTGTGCCAAAAGAGGTATAAAACGATGCATAACCTTTGACCTAGCAATAGCACTACTAGATCTATATCCCAAAGAGATTAAAAGAAAAGGAGCTACATGCATAAAAATATTTATAGAGTTCTTTTAGTAGTGGCAATAATTGGAAATTGAGAGGATACCCATCAACTGAGTAATGCCTGAACAAGTTGTGGCATATGATTGTGCCGTAAGAAATGACAAGCAGGAAAACCTGGAAAGACTTGTGAACTGATGCAAAATGAAATGAGTAGAACCGGGAGAACATTGTGCACAGTAACAGCAATACTGTATGATGATTAACTGTGAATGACTCAACTATTCTTAGCAATACAATAATCCAAGGCAATTCCGAAGGACTTAAAATAAAAAATGTTTTCCATCTCCAGAGAAAGAACTGATGGAGTCTGACTGCAGATTAAAGCATATACTCTTTTTTCTTCCTTTATTTTTATTGTTTTTTTAATCTGTGTTTTCTTTCACAACATGACTAATACAGAAATTTGTTTTGCATGACTGCACAAGTATAACATAACAAATAGCTTGCCTTTTCAATGAGAGGGGAGGGGAGGGAGGGAGAGAATTTGAAATTCAGTATTTAAAAAATGTTAAAAATTATTTTACAAGTAATTGGGGAAAATAAAATAATTTTAAAAACTGAATTGCTATTAAAATGCAGGGTAGATTATTCAAGAAAAGTTTTTTTTTTTTTTCTCTCCTCAAAATGGGATTGGAGTTTAAGAAGAAACTATAAAAGGGGAGTAATTATATGAATTCCTCTAATGAAAGGACTATACAATATTTTTAATGTGACACCTCTTATAATCCAGAATACCAAAGTCATTATCTATTTTGTCCTAATAGAAGAGGAAGAAAACAAACATTTGTATAGCACCTACTATGTGCCAGGCACTATACTAAGCAGTTTTTACAAATAATATCTCATTTAATCCTCACAGCAACCCTAAATGGTAGGTGCTATTTTTATCCACATTTTACAGTTGAGGACACTGAAGTAAACCTAAGTTAATGATTTACCCAGGATCATGATGAGTGTCTGAGGCAGAATGTGAACTCAGGCCTTCCTGATTCTAAGCCTGTTGCTCCATACACTGTACCAACTGCCTCTAACACAATAGTTTTATAAATGTTAAACATAGATATTTTACCTTCTTTATCTTGGGAAGAAGAATTCCGTGACAAGGAAGTGATATATGCAGTGTACAATAACTCCATAACAAGCAGAAATAAACTAAATCAGTTTGAAGTCTACATAAAACAAATTTCCAAATTCATGATGGCTTTCAGAAGACAATCCCATCTGTTTTGGATGCCATGGGTACTGTCCTATGAATAGGGGGAATTTCAGTAGAAACCTCTTGAAATCCCTCTCATCTATAGCATCCTTAGATGCTCTTATGATTTTTTTTTTAATTTCAGACATAACTCCTTCAATACAGTTGGGAGCAGGGGCAACTTGGTGTTGCAAGAAAATACACACACACATATGTACACACCCATATATATATATATAATGTGAATTCATGTATATGTATATACTTACATACATATATACATGTGTGTATATGTGTGTGTATATATATATATGTATACATACATCTATATAAACACTTTTATATTGGTTTGGTTTTATTCTTTAATTGGCTAGGTTTAGAATGATTCTATCTCAGGTATTTAATTCACTATTTCCACTGGTACATACACATTCTGAAGTCTCAAGAAATGTGGCTTTGGTTTATTTGTTGTTGTTATTATTTTAAAAACTGAATTGCAGTTTAAATTTTTGCTGTTAGCACTAGTAATGATTAGATTGCCATTCAATGTGGGGGATGTTTTCAGTCAATGATAAACCCTGAAGTGAGTTCAGAGAGGTTCTTTGCTCTAGTTCTGGGATCCCATTCCAACCACAGGGAAGGAGCCCCATTGTCTGAGCATGCCTCTAGCTCTCCACCTTTGTTTCCCACCATATCCCACTGTGCAGGTTTCCTTTTGCCCCCTGCCCTCAGCCTTGACACCCATCAGCAGCCAGAAGGTTCAAGTAGATAAGGCAATCCAGAGGCAATGGAATCAATATTTTTCAGCAGCCCATAGGGCAAAGGTAGATGCCTTCAAATGTGCCTGATATTCTACTTTAGTCTGTTTAGAATTTGCAATCGACTAACTTTCAAAATGACTTTGAAGTATCTTACATAATCAAATAAATGTCAAAAACAAACATTTAAAATAAGAGCAGAAAATACATGCAAATGTAAACATACATGTATATGTATGTATATCTATACATAGGCAAATATATATATGTATGTATACATATATGCATACATATGTGTGAATAAATACATATGTAAATATGTGTGTATGCATCTAAGGGCACAGAATATCCTAGCCACATGAAGTCTGTGCCTCTCAGACTTGGTGTGGTGCTAATCCTCATAAGTTGTCTTTCTGTGTATAGAGGAGAAGGCCGGCATCAAGAGTGTGACAGTATCTTTGTTGCATGTTCTTGCTGTGTTAATGCAAAGTAAACCTTCTTTATTAAATATTCAATGACCTCTAAGTGTTTGATTTCATCTTTAAATCAAACCTGAACTAAGAGAGTGATGACATTAATCCTGCCTACAATAGGTGGGCATTGAATTGAGGTAAAAATTTCCAAGCACCAGCCCCCACCAAGAAAAGTTCTGTAAATAAATAAATAGATGAACAGATTTCATTGGCCAATATTTATACACACACATTTATGCAGTGTCTTTCTTGGCACTGAATTCAAAGAATTTACCAACTGGATCCTCATATATGGGACTATGAATGACAAACGGAGAGTGTCTGTAACTTCATTGTTGCAAACCACACAGAAACAATATGCAAATAAGAGCCTTTTTGTAGACTTTCTACAAAAACTGAGGGGAAAATATCAAAATGATAGCTCAGTATTGCAACAACTCACTGAGACAATGTAGCCAGAGTACATTGTAATGCAATGAGCTAAGATGTAGTTTGGAGAATCCAGTAACGGATAATTAACATGTCCATTAGAAGGTGACTCTCAAATAATTTTCTTAAGTGAGCTGCTGGCAAGTGATCATTCAATTACTGGTTAAGATAAGTTAAGACTAATGCCCAAAAGTTCTACATTTTGTTTTGTTACTTGAAGAAGGATCTGTATGCTTTGTATACCAGACATTCAGGATGCTGTCATTCTGTTGTGAAAGTGAAGAGCTTGTCTTTCATCATTTTCCAGAAAGATGGTCAGTCTACTTTCACATGGACATGGCCTTCAGAAAAGCAACAATATTTTTTTTTCTAAAAAAGATATATATTTTTTTAATTGGTTGAAGTACTTAAAGAAATAGCTAGAGAGTAGAGGGAACAAGGCAAAAACTTGGGGTCAGTTGACCTGTGATCAAGTCTTGGCTGAGAGTCAGATCACATAAATTTTCTAAGTCTAATTGTTTACATTGACTTCGTATTTAATTTTATTTTTTTTAACATGGCAGAATCAGTTTATTTTTAGTTTTCAACATTTACTTCCACAAGATTTTGAGTTCCAAATTTTCACCCCATTTCACCTCTCCCCCCACCCCAAGGTGGCATGCATTCTGAATACCTCTTCCCCTAGTCTGCTTTCCCTGCTATCTCTTCCCCCCTTCCCCTTTTATTTTCTATAGGGCAGGATAGATTTCTGTACCCCATTTCCTATATTTCTTATTTCCCAGTTGCATGTCAAAACATTTTTTTAAACATGTGTTTTTAAAACTTTGGGTTCCAAATTTTCTCCCTTCCTCCCTCCCCACTCACCCTCATTGAAAAGGCAAGCAACTCAATATAGGTTATACATGTGCAGTTATGCAAAACACTTCCCTAGTAGACATGCTGTGAAAAACTAATTCTATTTCCCTTAATCCTGTCCCGCCCCCCCATTTATTCTATTCTTTCTTTTGACTCTGTCCCTCCTCAGAAGTATTTGCTTCTGATTACCCCCTTTCCCAATCTGCCCTCCTCTCTATCATCTCCCTACTCTGTTGTCCCCTTCCCCTCCTATTTTCCTGTAGGGTAAAACAGATCTCCATATCCAATTGAGTGTGTATGTTATACCCTCCTTAAGTCAAATCCTATGAGAATAAGATTCACTCATTTTTCTCTCACCTTCCCCAGGTTCCCCTCCACTGTAAGAGCCTATTCTTTTCTGTTTTTTTTTGTGAGATAATTTACCCCGTTCTACCTTTCCCCTTCTCCTTCTCCTAGTATAAGCCTCTCTCACCCCTTAATTTTATTCTCCAGTTATGACCCCTTCATCTTCAACTCACCCTGTGCCCTCTATCTATCTATCTATCTATCTATCTATCTATCTATCTATCTATCTATACATACATATAATTCTTTTCCCTCCAACTACCCTAATACTGACAAAGGTCTCATGAGATACAATTATCATCTTTCCATGCAGGAATGTAAACAGTTCAACTTTAATAAGTCTCTTATGATTTCTCTTTCCTGTTTACCTCTTCATGTTCCACTTGAGTCTTGTATTGGAAAGTCAAATTTTCAATTCAGCTCTGGTCTCTTCATCAAGAATGCTTCAAAGTCCTCTATTTCACTGAACAACCATTTTTTTCCCTGAAGAATTATACTCAGTTTTGCTGGGTAGGTGATTCTTGGTTGTAATCCTATCTCCTTTGCCCTCCAGAATATTATATTCCATGCCCTGTGGTCCCTTGATGTAGAAGCAGCTAAATCTTGTGTTATCCTGATTGTGTTACCCCAATACTTGAATTGATTCTTTCTGGCTGCTTGTAATATTTTCTCCTTGACCTGGGAACTCTGGAATTTGGCTACAATATTCCTAGGAGTTTTCCTTTGGGGATCTCTTTCAGGCAGTGGTCGGTGGATTCTTTCAATTTCTATTTTGCCCTCTGTTTCTAAAATATCAGGGCAGTTTTCCTTGATCATTTCTTGAAAGATGATGTCTAGGCTCTTTTTTTGATCATGGCTTTCAGATAGTGCACTAATTTTTAAATTCTCTCTCCTGGATCTATTTTCCAGGTCAGTTGTTTTTCCAATGAGATATTTCACATTGTTTTCTAATTTGTCATTCTTTTGGATTAGTTTTACAGTGTCTTGATTTCTCATAAAGTCACTAGCTTCCAATTGCTCTATCCTAATTTAATTTTAAGGAAATTTTAATTTCCTCAGTAATATTTTGGACTTCCTTTTCCATTTGTCCAATTTTGCTCTTAAGGGAATTCTTTTCTTCATTGGCTTTTTGGACCTCTTTTGCCATTTGGGTTAGGCTATTTTTTAAGGTGTTATTTTCTTCAGTACTTTTTTGGGTCTCCTTTAGCAAGCTGTCAACTTGCTTTTCATGATTTTCTTGCATCACTCTCATTTCTCTTCCCAGTTTTTCCTCTACTTCTCTTATTTGCTTCTCAAAATCCCTTTTCAGCTCTTCCAAGGCCTGGGACTGATTCATATTTTTCTTGGAAGTTTTGGATGTAGGAGCTTTGACTTTGTTTTCTTCTTCTGGTTGTATGTTTTGATCTTCTTTGCCACCAAAGTAAGATAATATAGTCTGACTGTTTTTGCACTGCTTGCTTATGATCCCAACCAACTACTTGAGTTTTAAACTCTTTGTTAAGGTAAGAGTCTGTTTCCAAGGTGGAGAATATACTGTCCCAAGCTTCAGGGTTTTGTGCAGCTGTTTTCAGAGACACTTCTAGGGACCTGAAAAGTGTCAGTTCTTCCGAAGTGCTCTGATAAGGGGCGAGGTATTTCCTCTCCACCACCACAACAAGCTCCACCACGCCAGTGCTCCTCCTTGCCCCAGGACCACCCCTCAGAACTGTGACCCAGATCCAAGCACGGGCAAAGCAAGAGATTCCTGCCTCAGCACTGGCAAAGAGATCCTTGCAATTGCCCTCTGAGCAGCCACTCGATTCACCCTCAGTCTGTGGGCCAGAAGCTCAGAAGGTAGCCGCTTCTCTCGGGGCGGGTGAGATCTAGCTTCTTCTCTCACCGCAATCACAGACTTTTCCCACTGACCTTCTAAGTTTTCTTTGGTGTTCGTGGGTTGAGAAGACTGGAAAGTGCCACAGCTGTCCATGATTCAGCCCTCTGAGGCCTGCTCCAGGGTCGCTGCAGCCTGCGCACCCATGCCAAACTGTGCTCCTCTCCCAGCCCATCGCAATATACTTTTCCGATCAGCCATCCAGGTTGTCTTGGGCTGGAAATTTGTTTTACTCTGGTTTTTTTGTGGGTTCTGCTGCTTTAGAATTTGTTTAGAGCCATTTTTTGTAGGTATTTGGAGGGGTTTGGGGGAGAGCTCTAGTAAGTCACTGCTTTCCCTCCGCCATCTTGGTTCTGATGACTTTGTATTTTCGATTAAATTATGTGTACATATTGTTTCTCTGAATAGAAGGTAAGCTTGTTGAAGGTTGTTGTTTTTGTCTATATATACCTAGATCCTAGCATGGTACCTGTGCTTAGTAGACTCAGCTCTTAGTAAATGCTAGTCATTAGTTGATGAATTGATTTCTTCCTCTGCTAAATGCAAATAACATGGAATGTGCTTTGAAAATTAATTGTGTCATGTAGATATGAGCAGCTGTTAATTCTCTACTATACAAAATAGAAGAAATTACTTCAAGCTCCAAACATTTAATGTCATGTATTACTCATTGAACATCTCTAAAAAAATTACTCTTAGTTGTTTTCCCTCCCTCTGGTCTCTTAACCTCTCCAATATATCCTTCATGTAGTAGGCAGGTCTGACTATGTGACTCCTCATCTCAGGAAGCTTCAGTAGCTGAGTTTGACTTCAAGAATAAAATAAAAACATGTCAGTTTGGCATGAAAAGACATTTAATCTGATTTTACCCTACCTTTCCAGGACAATTTCCCATTATTGCTTCTCTTGCTTTCCTAGTTCCAGTCAAACTGGTCTACTTATGGTTGTCTGTAAACCATTTGACATCTCCCATTTCTGCCTTTGCAAAGGTTGTGTCCCTGTGTATAGAATGCTTTCCCTTTTCACCTCTACCTCTAGTGGTATAGACAGACAGACAGATAGATAGACATAGATAGATAGACATAGATAGATAGATAGATAGATAGATAGATAGATAGATAGATAGATA
>NW_020954599.1:2104912-2120461 GCF_900497805.2 Vombatus ursinus | reverse complement strand
ATAGATAGATAGATAGATAGATAGATAGATAGATAGATAGATAGATAGATAGCTTCCATGCTCAGGACAAATGCTCCCTCCTACAAAGGGTCTTTTATGATCCCCCATATTATTACTATCCCCTCTGAAATATTTATCGTGGGAACTTTGTATATAGTTACCTGTCTAGGAATTATTTAGTAGCAATAAATAAATGATGATGATAGCTAACATTTATATAGTACTTTAGGATTTGCAAAGTGCTTTACAGATAAGGGATAAGAGATAATTATAACACATCATTGTTTTACAGATGAGAAAACTGAGGTGGAGAGAGGTTAAGTGATTTGACAAAGGTCACATAATGCTTAAGTATCTGAAGGTAGGATTTGAATTCAGGTGTTCATTTCCTATCAAGCACTCCTATAGACATCTTGCCTGTGCCCCAGAAATCTCTTCTTCCTGGTACCTCCCCACCCCCACCCTCACTCTTCCTTCAATATTCATATAAGGGAGGCACCCAGACCAACCATCTTTTCACTTCTTGACATTCCCCCAGTCTGGGTATCTTCTTTCCTCCCTCTGCTTTCCCAGCCCCTTATGTGTTGTCTTCCATATTAGAATGTAAGCTACTTGAGGGCAGAGGCTATCTTCTTTTTTTGCTTATATTTGCATTCCCAGTACTTAGCACATGCGTAGTCCATAGTAAATGCTTAATAAATACTTATTGACTGAGTTATTCCTGGCTCAAATGCAATGTTCTATTCAATAAACCACCATATGTATCTGCAATGCCTAGCACAGTTTCTGACACATAGAGATAAGGGAGGAAGTATACCTGGGATTTTATTGATATAGGGAACTCCCAGGTAAGGAAATCCTCTTACCAATGCAGGTTGGAATGTTCTCTGAGATTCAGTCTTAGAGAATTGCCTAGAGCAGAGGTGTTATACTCTATCTCATGGCCCACAAAATTCCCAATTCCAATGTAGCTGAGAAATTGTTTAACAAAATAAATATAATAGAAAGTCTTGTTGTTCAGTCATTTTTCAATTGTGCCTGACTCCTCATGACCCCTTTTGGGGTTTTCTTGTCAAAGATACTAGAATGGTTTGCCATTTCCTTCTTCAGCTCATTTTACAGTTGAGGAACTAAGGCAAATAGGGTTAAGTGGCTTGTTCAGGGTCACATAGCTTGTAAGTATCTGAGGCTGGATTTTAACTGAGGAAGATGAGTCTTTCTGACTCCTAGTGTGGCATCCTATTCACTGCACCACATAGCTGCCCCATAATAGAACATACATAACATTAATTTGTGGTGGTCTAAGTCAACATGTAGCCCATAGGGATCCATTTCCAGTTGAGTTTTACACCACTTGCCTAGAATAGTGAGAGGTTAAGTGTCTGACCCTTTGAGATCTAGCCAGTATTTATCAAAAGGAAGACTTGAACCCAGGTCTTCCTAGCTCCAAGATCAATCCTCTATCTATCCCCTATGCCACAAAGATTCTTGAAATAAGTGCTTATTGCATTGAACTGAATTCAGAGAGTATTTTTTGGTCTTTATTTATTATTTCATTGGTATCGGCAACTTCTCGTGGAGAAGGTTTCTCTACTAATAGAAACTGGCATCTGCTTTGCAACTTAGAGCCATGACAGATTACCTGGGGCTCTGAGAGGCTAGGTGACTTGTCTAGGGGCACAAATCTAGTATGTCTCAGAAGAGGGACTTGAACACAGTCTTTCCCAACCCTAAGCTTGCCCTCTACAGACCATAGTGTCTCACAAAATATAGATCATTAATTATTGGGTAGACTGGATAATATTATTTAATATTGTCCACTTAAACACTGGAGAATGTCTACCAAATTTGGTTATTTCTAAATTGTGATGCAAATAATAATGAGGAGAAGGGCAAGAAGGAACCAGATGAAGAGGATAAAGGTGCTTATAGTAACTGACATTTATATAACACTTCAAAGTTTGCAAAGCCCTTTATATACATTTTTTTAATTTGATGATGCTGAAATGTTCTGACAATAATTAGCCTAACAGTTCAGCTGTTACTTACATCTGCTCCTATTTAGAAATAACAGACACATCATCAGCATAGTAGACAATTCCTGGATTCCTGTTTCTATAGCAAGAGGAAATGGCTCCAATTTACTTAATAGCTTTACCAAGTTGTCTAAATGTAAGTTGAATAGTAAGGGCTAAGAAATGACCCTATTAGATCCTATTATGACAGTTTGGATTCAAATTTCCTCCGTTCTCTCAACTCTGATTTTAGCAGTAACTCTATTGATATGATCTTTGAAGAATACTTAATAGCCTGAATTCTGTATGTATATTGTGTAGTTTTGTCTTGCAGTTATTATACGGAGCCAAAGACTGATGAGAGATCAGTGAATGTGGCAAAAGGAAATACATTGTTCTTAATTTTTTTTCTTGATTCAATAAAGCAAAGTATGGCAAAAATAGTAATGGAAAAGCTGTGCTTGAACCCCACCTGCTCCTTGTGGAAGCTAATACAGAAACTCAAACTTGCAATTTCCAAGTTAGGTCATCTAGGTCAAGCTATTTCTGAACCAGGATTTTCTACAGGTATAGCAAGTCCTAGTGCTCTGCTAACCTACATTTGCCATTAAAGCATGGTTGTGAGATTTCTAACCACCCTAGTCACTCTTCTCTGGACATATATCATGTTGTTAATTCCTTTCCCAAAATATGATGCTGATGAAGTCACACCTCCTTGGAAAGTTTATTCTGCTTTTGGATAGCACAATTGTTTAAATATGAAGATTAGTTTGTTTTCCCTAAATCTGCCAGTTTGCCACTTCAATCAGCTGCTCCTAGTTCTTTCCTCTGAAGCTATGTAGTATTACAATTATCAATCATTGCAATTCATCTCATTAACAATTCTAATAACTCTTCTGAATGATAGCCCTTAGCTGCCTGAAGACAGCTATCCTGTCCACTCTAATTCTCATCTCCAAGCTAAACATCCCAGCTTTCTTCAGTCAAGGCATCTAGTCTAGGCAGTAGTAACAACACAATGAAAAATCAGCTTTGCCTGAAGGCAATGATAGCAAGGGAGGAGGTTGTACTTCTTCTCCAGAAGAGGACGCTGTCTTGTTGTAACAACTGCTACTCTTATGCCTACTTTCATAGTTCTTTGGCAGCATGTAACACAACAACCCTGATGCACATTCCCACTAACTCCCTAAAAGGAAGTAGTACGCCCCCTTTCTCAGCTTGATTGTACTCAAGTGGAGCTGTCCTTTGTGCTGCAGCTCTGCTTCCATATACCACTAAAAATGTGTATTGGGTACATTTATGGCTTGTTACGGCATAGTTTCGAGACTTCTGGTGAGAAGGGTGGTCACGCTAGTTACCCTTATCTGGATATACACTACATTGCCAATATCCTTGCTAAAATGTGAGGTCAATGCAGCAATGCCAGTGTATTAAAAGGATAATGTATTTGAAGTTAAAATAATTGGGCTCAAATCTTAGCCTTACTGTGAAATTTTGGGCAAGTCAATTAAACTCTAAGCCTCAGTCTTCTCCATGAAATATGGGGCTTAGACTAGATGGTTTCCAAAGTTTCTTCCAGCTCTAAATCTATGACCCTCCAAACCAAACATAATTCTTTAGATGTGACCTGACCAGGACAGAATACAGAGAACTATGATATCAATGCTTTTGAACACATAGGTTTCTTTGGCTGTTTCTAAAGTAAAGTCTTAGCTCTGTACCTCATATTGGCATTAAATTTACCATATCTTCTTGAAGGTTTTGCAAATGTGGGCCAGGCTGTAATAGGTCCTGCCAAAAATAAAGAGCTTTTTTTTTCAATTTTGAGTTTCAAATTCTCTCTCTCACTCCCTCATTGAGAAGACAAGCAATTTAATATAGGTTATACATGTGCAGTCATGCAAAATGTATTTCCAAGTTATTCATTTTATAAAAGAAAACAGACCAAAAAAAAAGACAAGAAGAAAAATGAAGTAAAGAAAAAGTATGCTTCAATCTGCATTCATACTCCATCAGTTCTTTCTCTGTAGAAGGATAGCATGCAGATTTTGAGTTTACTTGCTTAATCATAGGAAGCTAACTAGATGACCTCCACACTTGTTTTTACTTGTTATGGTGACCAAGCCCAGCATGGCAGAGGTGACTCGATTACGTAGAAAGTACCCCAGCTATTTTTGTTGCCTTTCATCTCTTATCATCCCTCTATTGCCCAACATGGGGAGATGACCATGAGCACATAGCCAATGAGGAACTGGTTGCCGGCCTGCAGCCTGCCTTTCTACCAGCCTGTGTGTGCTCATTGGTTTGATAAGACCTCCTGAGAGTTCAAGATAGGTCTGTCAAGGTCTGCTCATTAGCCTGTTTGTTAATCAATGGGATTCTGTATTTTGTGTAGACCCTTCCTAGAGGGTCAAGGACAAGGTCTATCCACCAATAAGACTGTATTTTTGGTTTGCTCCACCCGTTGTCTGGGTAAAACTAAGGCCCTGAAGCAAGAGGGCATTTCAGATCTGAGATCCACTCAATTAGACGGGGCCATGGACCCTTTCATGAAATGCATTGGCTCAGAGCTCTGCCTCAGTGTTCTGTTTTATTTTGTTGTTTTGTTTTTTTTTTTTCTTGCTGGTTGGACAATTTTGAAATTGCCACACAATATCTCTTAAGGGAGTGAATATCCTAACTGATGGAAGCAATTACACCATAAAGAGCTTATGTAAATTAAACCTCCCAGTTCTATTTCATATGAACTATTGTTTTACCATAACTACATCTCCCCTATCCTGCATCTCTGCAATTAATTATTTTAACCCAAGTGTAATGTTTTAACTTTTCATTTGTTCCCATTAAATTTAATCTGATTATATTTTGCCTATTGTTCTCATCCATCGAGATTTGTTTTATCCTGACTCTGTTATCCAACTTGTTAACAATCTCTATCAATTTTGCATCATCTCCAACACTGAGAAGCATGATATCTATGTCTTCATTCATTAAAATGACAAAGAACAAAGGGCCAAAGATAGATCCACATGGTACTTTACTAGAGACCATCCTCATGGTTGCAGCAATTCAATACCTTCTTCAGAAATTACTGGCCTAGAGCAAGAAATCAGAGTCTTTACTTAATCTATAAGAGCCTCAGTTTCTACATTTGAAAAAATAAGAGTTGGATTAACCATTCATTTTTTTTGGACTAGATGGTCTCTTTTTTGTTTGTTTTCTATTTGACTTTTTTCTTCCCAGTAGCACAGCACCTAGCACAAAGTAGGAGCTTAATACATGTCTATTGATTGATCAGTTGATCTGCATTAGTTAGCTAACCTGCTAAGCTTTCTGTAGACCTATTTTTCTCAGCACCTCTTTGCTGTTTTATTAATTGGTACTTCTTGTAACCTTACAACAAACTCTTCCATAACATTTTCAAATGAATTTACATTTTAATTAGGACAAGGTATGCCTCACTTCTTGTCAAGGAGACCAAATATTTGCTGGTTAAGACAATTACTTTTGGTGTGATGATTGTTTTATATTTTTTTAACTTCTATAGAAAATGGTGGTAATCACAGAGAATCTTTTTTCCCCTTTATCCATTTCAAGTTTTTAAGCACAATTAACTTGCATGAACATATTAGGTTCAAGTTGCTGTTCCTTCACATAATCTGTTCCTTCACTTAACCATCCATGAGCCAATTCCAGTAATGGCCCTTAATGACTCCTTGCCATCTTGATTTTTTTCTTTTACTTTGGTATTAATTTTGACTTTTGTCCTATCTAGCTGATGTTCTTAATACACATTGATAGGTGAATTTGAAATGACTTCAACACTGGTAATTATTTATTTCCTGTCTTTTAAGTCAGTATCTATTTGAAAATATTTGCTAGTAGTTATCACATTCATGGCCTTGCAATTGGCTTCTGAAAGAAAATACTTATGATATTCAGCATTCTCGATAATCTATGAGGTTTTTACTTCTTTTATATTTTAATTCAGAACCATTGTTTCCAACCTTTTTCTTTTCAAGTTAGTGAACTCAATGCCCACCTTCGAAATGAAATCAAAGAGCATCAGTGGACATGTGGCATTTGTTGGATAATCAATCATGGAGCATTCTTCAAGAATTTTTCTTTTTTTTTTCTTCTTTTGTTTATGTTCACCAAGAACCTCAGCATGCTAGATGTCCTATGCTAAATGTCAGGGCTAAATGTCCCATGAACCAGTTTCTTGTCTTTGGTTCCATAATAAAACCGACTCCAATGATGCTTCAGTTTCTTTCCCCAAAGTTTCTAAGCCTTTCTTCCATTTACCTGGATTGCCTTCTAGTTCCATTTGCAGTAGAATATTGGTATTGACACGTTTGAGGGGTAGTCCAGCAAATAAAGTCTGCACCTGGAATCACAGTTCCAATGTGAACTCAGATATTTGATAGCTATGTGGCCCTGGACTACACACTTAACTTCTATTTGCTTCAGTTTCCTCATCTGTAAAATGGGGACAATAGCACCTACCTCCTAGGTTTTCTGTAACAATCAAATGAGACATATTTGTAAAACGCTTAACACAGTGTGGCACATAGCAGGTGCTATGTAAATGTTGCTTATCATAATCATTGTTCAGGGACATACTGAAGACTGTGATTCTTGATAAGCTCAAAGAAGTATGGTCAGCTCCTAATAGTAACGTACATACAATATGTTGAGTTCTTTGCAGTTTACAAAGCACTTTTTAAAATTATGGATTAAATATCTTGCATTTATCATGTGTTATCTCATTTATGCCTTTAAATTTCATGACATAATTTCTCATCCCCATTTTATAGAATAAGAAACTAAGGTTCAGAGAGGTAATAGGAAGCAAAGTTTTCTAACTCTAATTCTAATTCTAATATTACATTATTTGTCTCCCTATATTTATGATTCTCACAATTTAAAAGTAGTATAACTCAAGAGAATAGTCATTTCAAGTCCAGATGACGCTTTCTTCGCCTTTATAATGAAGCATTACATTTGGATTTAGCAGAAATAGGTTTAAATCTTCTCTCTGCTACTTACTATCTGTGTGACTCTGGGCAATTTATTTAAATTCTCTGGGCTTCAGTTTCCTCATCTGTAAAATTTGGGAATTGGCCTAATGACCTCCAGTCGTAAATTTTATGAAACTAAGAGAATTTTTAAACGATCAGATAATAGGAGACTCTTTTTGAAGCTCTCACTTGATGGGTTTCATTACTTCAGCTTTATAGGTGAGGAAACAAGATCAAATCCCCACTTGGACGTAGACAAGGCCCTTATCCTCTCTTTACCTTTTCCCTGACCTCTAAAATGGGGGAGATCATGCTCGCAACCAAGGAGAAACTTGAATCATTCAAAACAATTGTCAACTTTTCTCACAGAATTGTCCACAGGATCACAAATAGGGAACTGAGGGAAAACTCAGAGATTATGAATTGAAGAAAACCCTTTCATTTGAGAAAAGGAAGAAACTGGGACCCAGAGAGATGAATCATCTTATTAAATTGTGGTAAATAACAAAGCTAAAATTTGGACACAGCTGCTCTGACTCCAGTTTTGGTGTTATCAGGATACAATTTGGAGATGCATATTAAAGTGCTCTGCATACTAGAAAATCCCACACAGCTGTCACATACTGTTATCCTATCTTTAAATCTGAGTAGGAAACACATGATAGTATTCTCTTTTTCTAAGAGCTGTACTTTCATTATGATGGGCATCAGTCCTTCCAGTAACAGGAAGCAGAAGCCCTCTAGGCCTTACTAGGCTCTTAATGAGTTGCCTTTGGGACCTAGAATTTATAAAATTGTGCCCAGTTTCCTGGTACAGTGTCTCTAAGTTGAGCTCAGCCAGTCTACAGCCTTTCAAGCTTAGGACCTATGAAAGCTTACATTTTAGAAGGGGAAACAGCCTTTGAGACTCTATTCAATGACAAAGAATCAGAGTAGGATATTAATGGATAAATAGTAACGATTACAATCATTCCTATTTATTTATAAGTTGCTCTATAGAAGGTTTTCCTTATAAATAGCCTTGTGAACCAGAAAGTGCATGTATTAACCCAGATAATGAAACTGAAACTCATCAAGGTTACGTGACTTGTCCATGGATGGTCACATAGCTTTTATATATTGATTGGGGTTAATATTCTAAGTCTACCAACAAATTGTGTGCCTTTGCCTAAGGGTAGATATTTTTTATATTTAAATTTTATTATTTTTTCAATTAATAAACATTTATTTTCTCTCCATCCTACTTCCCTCACACCCACCCCCATGGAACAATTAAACAAATAAATAAAACATTCATAACAATGCAATATGCAGAGTCAAGCAAGACAAATTCCCACACGTCCAACAATGTATAGAGACTAGCATTTTTTTAAACAGGGAAGTAATCCATATAAAGGTTCATAACCTGGTGTCTGTGATTTATAAAAAAACTTATTTAATAACTATATTTCAACATAATTATATATAATTATAAACAATATAATTGGTTTCCCATATAATCCAATGTATAAAATTGTATGAATTTAATTAATCCAACAAGTATTTATTAAGCACCTAACTATGTGCCAGGCATTGAGCTGAAAGCAAATTTTAAACCTCATTCTGAGAAAGAGTCCATGGGTTTACTAGACTGCCAAAAGGGATCATAACTCTCCTACCCCCTCCCCCAAAAAAGATTAAGACTCTTTACTGTCATATGAACCATATACACGTATGAACATGATTCCCTCTTTTCTGGGGGATGTTTTATCATGTTTTTCTCCATCATATACTGTGGATCCTCAACCCTATGTTCTATTCTTAGCTTCACTGCTTTTCTCCATCCTTCAGATGCCTTCTTTGTCAAAGACAGAAAATCTTTTCTATCAACATCATAGGTTTATTCGATGAATTGCTAGATTCAGAAAGAATCTTAAGGATATTTAGATGAAAGGTACACAGTATGACAAGAATTAATGAGAAATAAATATCTCTGGAGAAACCATATAAACATCTTTGCCCTTTTAGTATACATATTTGCATATAAATGATAAACAGTTGCTTTTCCTCAAGGATTTTGATTTAAAAAAGTAAATCCTTTTGGTCTATACATTTCTGCTAGTTAATAAATCAAGTCCCTGTAATTTATATCATTGCCAAGGCATTGATACTGTCACCATGAATACCTTATAATAAGTCACAAACCAAGTTCCATAAGAAAAGAGCTTTGAGCTTTGTGCCTGTAAAAATAGAATATGCATGGATTTCCCATTGGAATATCTCCAGTGGAGGGTCAGGAAATGAGCTATGCAAAGGACCCTGTCAGGTTTTCTTCCTGCATTCAGCCTTTTAGAATAATATACACCAAGAACATTTCTCTGAAGTTCAAAACTCAGAGGGACTACAGACTCTGTCTCATAATCTGACTGCTATGGAAAAGACCTATTATTTAGATGGCTTGTTCTCTTTAATGTATCCACAAAGTAGAATCAATTTTCCATGCAGAGTCCAACTATAGGAGTAGCTAGAATAAACAGTATATGGTATAGAAAAGGTTCCTTTTATAATATGGCATATAATCACAGTTCATCTTGTTTTATGCATTGGACGTATGCCTGAGAACTTGTGGGTAAAGCTAATGTATTGAATCACATTGTAAGTGCTTAACAAATATATGTTGATAGATTGCTTTTTTTTAACTTCCATTACTTTAGCAATGTACTCCCAATGGAAGAATTATACTCCAATACCTAATTAAAATATCACTGAAAATCACAATGCTTTTCTTTTTTAAAAATATTAGTGATATATTTTGTTATTATATTATGTTCATTTCCAAATATATTCCTACTCTCCTAACGAGAGAGTTATCCATTGTTACAAAAAAGAGGAAAAGAAAAAGAAAAAAGCACTTCAGTGAAACTAACCCATTAAACATGTCAGAATGCATATGTGATATTCCTCATCTATCCCCTTGCTCTTCTCCCTCCTCCTCATCCCCTATACACTCCAGTTCAAAGAAGAGGAAGAGGGAAGCACAGCTTCTAATTTCTTCTTCAGGGACAAGAGTGGTCATTATAATTATAAAGCAGTTTTGAGGTTGATAGTCTAGTTTTATCATTTTTATCACTGTAGTCATTTTGTATATTGTTGTTGATGTTGTTTTCAGCTGGTTCTTACTCCACTTCAAATTACTTCAACTAAATCTTCAGCCACTACTATGAATTTTTTTAAGTTCAGTTTGTGTGTGTGTGCGTGTGCTTTCTGCTTTATTTTTGTCTCTTGCAGCGCATCAAAATCTCATTGCATTTGTATGTTAAAGTTCGTTTAGCTGTTGCTCATTTAATAAGCATCTATTTGGTTTTCAGTTCTTTCCTATCATACAAAGTGCTACAATTAATATTTTGGTGTGTTTGGACCTTTTATTTTGCTATCTGTTTTGCTGGCTACTCTTTGGGGTGTATGCTTAGCTGGGATATTTCTGAGTCAAAGTGTACGGATATTTTAGTGACTTTCTCATTATGATGCCTATTTGCTTAGCATTCTTTGCAACTTGTAGACTGCGTTTGACTCTGATGTAGAAGTTAATTAAACAGATGGAAAACCCGTAATATTGAACATGTATTCAAAGCCATGCTTACTTAAGTAAGCAAGCTGTGGCACTATGAATATAATAAAATGTTAATGTGCTGTAAGAACAATAAAAATAATGAATACAAGGAAGTATGAGAAGACCTAGATGAAATGATGCAGAAAGAAGTAAGCGGAATTAAAATAAGCAATGTATATAATAACTACAACAGAAATAGAAACATCAAAATAATCCAAATGGAAGTTTTCAAAGTTATACTGACAAACTTACCTCCAAAGAAGAGAAATAAGAAGACATCTCCCCCTCGTTTTTGCAGGTTTGGGGAACCTCAGGTGTGGGACACTCCATACAACGTCAGACTATTTTGATGAGTTGTTTAATTTTAACAGTTTAATTAATTAAAATTTAATTTAATTTATTTAACAATTGCTAAACTGTTTTTCACCTCTTTTTAGTCTTTGTTAAAAGTGATGGCTCTCTGGCTTTCTTATTAAAAGCTCTAATTGACTCTATGAACTTGAATGTTATTTAAAGAGGCAGATTGGGAAGAAGAGAAATATTCCATACAGCATCAGACTCCTGGAGAAAAGGAGAAAGGCCATTTTATCAAGTTTTTGGCCTAGTCTTCTGCTTTTCTAGGGAGGAATCACCTCCTAGTACTCCTCTCCTGAACTTCCAAAGGCCCTGGGAGGACTCCACACTGAGGCCAATCTTCCGTGGACAATCAAAATCTACCTGAACTCATTCCTCAACGATAAACAAAATCTCCCAACACTACCCACCCTGGTGCTAGCTTCACATCCCAGTGATTCTGAACCCACACTGTATCATCATTCAAACTCATTCTCCATCGTCCTTCACCTGATACCTTATTCATATTCTCCTGGACGAGGGGTATGCTGGAGCTAGCTCAAACAGACTCTAGAGAAGTGATTATTAAATTTTCATTGTGAGTATTACCACCTTGGAAATTGACAACCACTACAAATAAGGACTTGATTTACTGTTTTCCTGATTATCTAGACTTTAGAAAATGATGGAAAAATATTAATAAAGCAGAATAAAATTAAAATAACAATAGATAGCATTTTAATAGCATCAACTGTGTGTCAGACATTGTGCTAAGTACTTTAAAATATTATCTCATTTTATCCTCAAACAACCCTGGACAGTAGATGTTATTATTATCCCCATTTTGCAGTTGAGGAAACTGATGCAAATAAAGGTTAAGTGACTTACCCAAGTTCACAGAACTATTAAATGTCTCTGGACACATTTGAATTCAGGTTTTCCTGACTCAAGACCCAGTGCTCTATCCACTGTGCTACCTAGCTTCCCATGAGAAAGTGTTACAAACTATGCAATATTTTTTCTTAAATCTTACTAGACCACTTCTGCCTTCAACCCAGTTATTCTAACGTCTCACCCTAAAGCTACCCATCATTTCCCCTGTGCTCTCTGTAATGCCTGTTCCATTGATAACAAACTTGTTTTCTTCTTAAACAGTTTCCTTTCTCACTTTTTCCATCTCCTGGCTCTCACTGAAACTTGGTTCTCTCCTAATGACATAGATTCCCTTTCTAGAACTGGCTGCACTGAGGTGGGGCTTCTGTTTGCTACTTCTAGGTTCTCCTCCAACAACCAGAACTAGGTAACCTCTCCTCCTTTGAAGACACTCAATCCATATCTTTTGTTGTTCAATCATTTTTCAGTCATGTCTCACTCTTCATGACACCATTTGAGGTTTTCTTGGCAAAGATATTGGAATGGTTTGCCATTTCCTTCTCCAGCTCATTTTACAGATAAAGAAACTAGGGCAAACAGTGTCAAATGACTTGCCCAGAGTAACCCTGCTGGTAAGTGTCTGAGGCCAGATTTGAACCCAGGAAAATAAGTCTTACTGACTCTAGGCCTGGCACTCTGTCCTCTGTGCCCCCTAACTGCCTTAATCCACATCTATAACCAATCAGAATTCTAGTAACCATTTTCTACAAAAATCCAAGACACTTCTTTTCTTTCCTCATAACACTTTCTCAAACACTCTAACCTCATAATATACTCATTTCACATGACCTACACCCAATTTTACCATACAGAAAAATGGCCATACTCTTGATCTTTCTATCACCTCTATGTTCATGAACTCTGAAATTCCTTTATTGGAGAAGACTTTGTTGTCATTCCACTTCTCCTTCTGCCTTGCAACCCTAAACTCTATGCTGTACGTCAGGCACTGTAACCGGACACTATTGGGATACAAATATGGACCCCAAAATTATATGACCGTGGAAATAACTCATTTGAGGAGTGAGACAGGCATGGCCCTCAAAAAGTGTTTGTTCTTATTGGGAACATAAGTGTCCTGATGGTCATCTTGGCAAGGAAAGAGAATTTTGATATTGGCGTCACAAGGGTGGTAAAGCCAAGAGTAGTAAAAGCAGAATACTCATTCTGGAAACAATGATATTACTGATTGTATCACTGTCCTTATAGACAGTGTGGGAGTACGGGGAGGGGTTGATGCTAGTATTCCTGGAATGGACAATATCCTAGGGACCTTTTCTTTCCCCTGAAATTCAACTCTTCTCTCCATAAATGAATCAAGCTTTCCTGAAATCCAGAGTTAAGTAGGAGGGGGTACAGGCTAGATGTGGGATTTCCCTAGCATAGTGAACTCCCAGGAGTGTAACTTCCTATGTTAATGCAGGTCAGCGACTTCTCTGAAGCTAACAATCTTAGGGAGCTGCCAAGGGCACAGGGAGGTCTAAGTGATATCAGAGGTTGGACTTGAACCAAGATCTTCCTGGTTTTGAGGTGACTTTCCCCTCCATTATGCAATGCTGATGAGAAATACCAAGTTTGCTTATGTTTTTAATTCATTTTAAAAATTTTCCAGGGGCAGAGCCAAGATGGCAGAGGAAAAGCAGTGACTTACCCCTCCAAATACCTATAAAAAATGGCTCTAAACAAATTCTAAAACAGCATAACCCACAAAAAGACAGAGTGAAACAAATTTCCAGCCAAAGACAGACTGGCTGGTTGATCAGAAAGGTATATCGCGCCAGGCGGTGAAAGGAGCGCAGTTTGGCAACAGCATGCAGGATGCAGCGATCCCGGAGCAGGCCTCATAGGACTGAATCGCGGGCAGTTGTGGCGGATTCCAGACTTCTCAACCCACTAACACCAAAGACAACTTAGAAGGTCAGTGGAAAAAGTCTGTGACTGCGGTGAGAGAGGAGCTAGGTCTCAACCACCCCCGGGTCTGCGGCTGTTTCCTGAGCTTCTGGACCACAGACTGAGGGGAATCAAGTGGTTGATCAGAGGGGGATTGCAGGGATCTCTTTGCCAGTGCTGAGGCAGGAATCTCTTGCTTTACCGGTGCTTGGATCTGGGTCACAGTTCTGAGGGGTGGTCCTGGGGTGAGGAGGAATGCTGCTGTGGTAAAACTTGTTGTGGTTGTGGAGAGAAAACACCTCGCCCCTAATCATGACACCTTGAAAGAACTGAAAATTTACAGGTCCCTAGAAGTATCTCTGAAAACAGCTGTACCAGCCCCCAAAAATTGGACAGTACATTCTCCACATTGGAAGCAGACTTTTACCTTAACAAAAGAGTTAAACTCTTAACAAAGAGTTTAAAACTCAAGTAATTGGTTGGGATCATGAGTAAGCATTGCAAAAAGAGTCAGACTATATTATCTTACTTTGGTGACAAAGAATATCAAAACATACAACCAGAAGAAGAAAACAAAGTCAACGCTCGTACATCCAAAGCCTCCAAGAAGAATATGAATCAGTCCCAGGCCTTGGAAGAGCTCAAAAGGGATTTTGAGAAGCAAATAAGAGAAGTAAAGGAAAAACTGAGAGTTCTGCAAGAAAATCATGAAAAACAAGTCGACAGCTTGCTAAAGGGGACCCAAAAAATACTGAAGAAAATAACACCTTAAAAAATAGCCTAACCCAAGTGGCAAAAGAGGTCCAAAAAGCCAATGAGGAGAAGAATGCCCTAAAAAGCAAAACTGTCCAAATGGAAAAGGAAGTCCAAAAGCTTACTGAAGAAAATACTTCCTTAAAAATTAGAATAGAGCAATTGGAAGCTAGTGACTTTATGAGAAATCAAGACACTGTAAAACAAATCCAAAAGAAGGAAAAATTAGAAAACAATGTGAAATATCTCATTGGAAAAACAACTGACCTGGAAAATAGATCCAGGAGAGAGAATTTAAAAATTAGTGCACTATCTGAAAGCCATGATCAAAAAAAGAGCCTAGATACCATCTTTCAAGAAATAATCAAGAAAAACTGCCCTGATATTTTAGGAACAGAGGGCAAAATAGAAATTGAAAGAATCCACCGACCACTGCCTGAAAGAGATCCCCAAAGGAAAACTCCTAGGAATATTGTAGCCAGATTCCAGAGTTCCCAGGTCAAGGAGAAAATATTTACAAGCAGCCAGAAAGAAACAGTTCAAGTATTGTGGAAACTCAATCAGGATAACACAAGATTTAGCTGCTTCTACATTAAGGGACCACAGGGCATGGAATATAATATTCTGGAGGGCCAAGGAGATAGGATTACAACCAAGAATCACCTACCCAGGAAAACTGCATATAATCCTTCAGGCAAAAAAAAAGGTCATTCAGTGAAATAGAGGACTTTGAAGCATTCTTGATGAAAAGACCAGAGCTGAATACAAAATTTGATTTTCAAATACAAGACTCAAGTGGAACATGAAGAGGTAAACAGGAAAGAGAAAATCATAAGAGACTTATTATGGTTGAACTGTTTCCATTGCTGCATGAAAAGATGATATTTGTAACTCATGAGACCTTTGTCAGTATTATGGTAGTTGGAGGGGAAAAATTATATGTATGTACATATAGATACAGATAGATAGATAGATAGATAGATAGATAGATAGATAGATAGATAGATAGATAGAT
>NW_020954599.1:2011130-2104902 GCF_900497805.2 Vombatus ursinus | reverse complement strand
GATAGATAGATAGATAGATAGATAGATAGATAGATAGATAGATAGATGGATGGATGGATGGATAGATAGATAGAGGGCACAGGGTGAGTTGAAAATGAAGGGGTCATATCTGGAGAATGAAATTAAGGAGTGAGAGAGGATTATACTGGGAGAAAGAGAAAGGGAGAGATAGAATGGGGTAAAATTATCTTACAAAAAAACAGAAAAGAAAAGACTCTTACAGTGGAGGGGGCACATGGAAAGGTGAGAGGGAATGAGTGAATCTTATTCTCATAGATTTTGACTTAAGGAGGAAATAACATACACACTCAATTGCGTATGGAAATCTGTCTTCCCTACAGGAAAATGGGGGGAGAAGGGGACAAGGGAGTAGGGGGATGATAGAGAGGAGGGCAGATTGGGAAAGGGGGTAATCAGAAGCAAGTACTTCTGAGGAGGGTCAGGGTCAAAAGAAAGGATAGAATAAATGGGGGGTGGAATAGGATTAAGGGAAATAGAGTTAGTTTTTCACAGCATATCTACTATGGAAGTGTTTTGCAAAACTGAACATATATAACCTATATTTAGTTGCTTGACTTTTCAATGAGGGTGGGTGGGGAGGGAGGAAGGGAGAAAATTTGGAACCCAAAGTTTTAAAAACACATGTTTAAAAAAAATGTTTTCACATGCAACTAGGAAATAAGAGGTACAGGAAATGGGGTACAGAAATTCATCCTGCCTTACAGGAAAATTGAAGGGGAAGGGATTAAAAGAAGAGAGGGGAGAGATAGAAGGCAAGGCAGACTAGGGGAAGGGGTATTTAGAATGCATGCCATCTTGGGGTGGGGGGAGGGGCGAGATGGGGTGAAAATTTGGAACTCAAAATCTTGTGGAAGTAAATGTTGAAAACAAAAAAATAAATAAAAATTATCATAATATAAAAAAAAAATTCCGCCCCAAATTTTCCCTCTCTTACCCTTTGAGAAGGATATATGTGTGTATGTATATAGCTATATATACACACAAATACATACACATATACATATATGTATATGTGTGTATATAGATAGACATGTACATATATGTTACTTTTGTTCAGTCTTTCAGTTGTGTCCAACTCTTCATGACCCCATTTGAGGTTTTCTTGGCAAAGGTAGTAGAGTCGTTTGCCATTTCTTTCTCTAACTCATTTTACAGATGAAGAAACTGAGGCAAACAGGATTAAGTGACTTTCTCAGGGTCACACAGCTAGTAAGTGTCTGAGGTTAGATTTGAACTCAGGATGATGAGTCTTCTTGACTCCAGGCCCAACACTCTATCCATTATGGCGCCCTCAGCGGCCCTGACAGGGCTTACACTACTCAATTTGAAAATACTGAAATGTCTAACTTGAAGAAGTACCCATAAGTCTGGAGAGGGCAGGGATAGAGGAGGGAGATGCTCTTAATTCCACCTTGGTCTTACCCATGCTTCAAAAGGAGAACCTGACATAGAAGAGGAAGATGGTGAAGAGAAGGCAGAGTGAGACTGGAATATGGAACTACTCCCTGAAAATGGCTTAAGCTTGTAGGGGTGGGAGGAGGTGACCATAAATAGATAAGCAGATAAGGTGAACTTCAGTAGCAAAAAAGAAAGATTCTGAATCTGCATTCAGGCCAAAAAACTAATCTTTCACTTTGTATCAGAAGTTTGGAAGAATAGGCTAGGGATTTCATTTTGTTGAATTCTGAGATTTTATTCTGTTGAAGTTTGTATAATGAATGTTATTGAATTGCAAATCTCGTATGATATCATAGAACTATACTGAATCATAGATGTCATTTTTCAGACAAAGAAACTGAGACCACAGAGGTAAAGCAAATTGTTCAAAGTCACATAGGTAGTAACTGGGAGAGCTAACTCTACCCCTCTTCCACAATGGTGAGTGTCTTTCTTGCCAGTTACTGAGATTGTAGTGTCTGTTTCAAGTGTGAAAATCTCCAATCAAGAGTTTGAAACTGCAATAAAAAAGAAGCCCTAAGAAAACATCTTGATCTTCAGAGAAGGAAAGAAATTGATGACATGAAGGTGAGAGAGCACACTCCATATTTAGAGAGTATTGAGTAGTTCACTTTGTCTGGGTTTGGTAAGGGAGTGATTAGAGATAAAATTGGAAATGGAATAAACATTTATGTAACACTTACAATGTGCCAGGCACTGAGCTAAGCATTTTTTTTACAAATATTATTTCATTTGATCCTCACAACAGTCCTGGGAGATAAGTGCTGTTATTATCCCCATTTTACAGATGAAGAAACTGAGGCAAGCAGAGATTAAATGATTTGCCCGGGGTCACATAGCTAATAAGTGTCTGAGGTTAGATCCGAATTCAGGTCTTACTGACTCCAAGCCCAGCGTACTACCCATAGCTACTTCTAAAAAAAGGAAAAGTAGGTAGAGATAATAATTATGAAGGACCCTGAATGGCAGGTTAAAGATTTGATTTTGGTAGCAGTGAGAAGCCATTGATGATTTTTTGAGCAGTGTAACATGAACAGAACTAGATTTCAGACTATATTTTCTGAATAATTTACCTGGGTCTCTGAGTACTATAGAGCTAAGCTGAGGACAAATTGAAATTGCCCTTTCACTCCTTTCCCTCATGTTCAGGTAAAACAAAGGAGGACTAGTTGAGATGCCTGTAAGGTTACTTCCAGTTCTAAATCTATGATCCTAGAAAAGATAAGAAGTCTCCAATTCTACTTTTTAATCACTTTTACTAAACAAGTAGTTTTTTGAGTCATGTATATTTTTTTCCCCAGATGGAGATGAACATTTCAGTTATACTTTCTTAAGAATAAGGTTTTTATATTGTTTTGCACGTATATATAGTGCAAATTCATGCAAAACAGGGCAGTGATGAAGTCACTAAATGTCATATGAATTTACTGCCCAGCTCCGAATCACGACCTAACTGTGAACCAAAAATTTTTTTTCCCCTGAAAGAAAGCTTCTGGGAATTAAACTCAGATACTGAAAGAATGGTAAAAGAGCAATAATGTCTCCATATGGCCTCAAGCAACTCTTGGCCTCTTTTAAAGAATGTTTTTTAAAAATGCTTCAGCTAATACATTTCTGACTGCAATGGACACTTCTCACCTGAACTGAGACCATCAAACTAATTTCCAACCCACACTGGAGGATAACAGCTTTCCATCGCTCCTGTCCTAGGCTGAATTGGAACTAGTGACCTAGAAGCAAAAGGTGCTATATTCCATTACCAAATGTCCTAGACAGCCAGTCACCCTGAGTTTTATTTCTTTAAGCGTTTTTATTAGCACCAATCCCACTTTTAACATCAAACAATTTGAAGGATCTCAAGAATGTTCCCTGACACAAATTATAGCTATTGTTTACCTTCTCTTCTTATATAGGCACCCTATCCCCACGTGGGAGATTCTCCTTGAATTACGCCAGCTGCCTCCCCATTACTGCCTTTGCGGTTGCTTTTACACTCAGTTTTCTTCTCTAAATGGAATTTGATGTGGGTGGAATGATAAATGCCCACTCAGCTGCATCAGCTGAGATGTTCTAAAGAGCAGGCCTCTAACAACTGCCCATCATAACAAGGTTATGTTGATCCCAAGTGTAGAGCTATGTAAATAGGTCCCCAAATCCACTCACCACTTTCATTGTAATCTTTTGTTTTTTCTTTCTCTTCTTTCCTCCTGAGAGCTCCATGTTCTACAATCCAACCAAATGCCTCTGCCTCTTTACCCTTTATCAGTAAATTAAATGCCTAAGTGGAAGAGCAGGAACTATTTCCCCCTACATCTTTTTATAGACATGTTTTTCAGAATGCCTGTCATGTCTACACTGATGTGTGAAATAGAAATACCTAGATGTCTAGAGAGGGAGAAAGATCAATGTGGCTTTAAATGACAGTTCTTCATGAAGACACACACGTCCATAATTAAACACAGCAAACATTTCCCAAGGACAAACCTCCCTAAGGCAACAAAATCAAACTTGAATTCCCCTGTGTTCCACTCCATCTACGACTTCGTAACTTTGGAGTGCCAGAAAGGGATTTAGAGGACATTTCCAATCTTCTGATGATAGTTTGTAAGAATCAAGATGATGGCAGAGTTCAATGCTAAAAAGAAAGTGTGTAAAGATCACAACAGAAAACAGTCACTAATGTGCATAAATGGGACAACCTCAAAGGGCATTCCAGACCAAAAAAAAAAATCTAGACTTTTCCCCTTACATGCTTGTTAAGGTATATTTCTAAAAATGCAGAAGGTCTCCAAATTCTACTTTTTAATCATTTTTGACTCTAATTTTGAAAGCATTTTTAAAATTTTTATCTAATTTTTTTATGAAGGCTTATCTTAGAGACAGACTATCTCTGTCTCTTCTCCCCTACCCTCTCTCCCACACTTAAAAAAAAAGACTATCTTGTCCAGTTTGGACCTGCCTGGACTACTCAGACTGGCACAGGGGCTTTGCCTGCTTCTTTCCTCACCTGGGTTAATTCACTCCACCTTAGGCAACCTGGTGGTCTCTATTCCTGAGAGATCATCAAATTAATACCACATCGTTCAGAAACTTGATCATGTTAATCCATCACTGTTTAGAATTACTGAGTTCAAGAAATCTCTCGGCCTCAGTTTCCTTGGTAACAGGTATTACATATATAATTCCTACTGACACACATGGGTCCTAGTCAATTCCAAGGTGATTCTCAATCTCTCTCTCTCTCTCTCTCTCTCTCTCTGTGTCTTTCTCTCTCTCTGTTTTTCTGTTTCTCTCTGTCTCTCTCTGTCTCTCTCTTTCTCTGTCTCTCTCTGTTTCTCTCTGTATCTCTCTGTGTCTCTCTGTCTTTCTGTCTCTGTCTCTACACACACACACACACACACACACACACACACACACACACACCTGTTTTTGTTTTTTGCTAATTCCAGATGTGTGATTTCATTGGTAGAATGAATTCCCAGCATGGAAACACCCTCCATCAGCAGACCATTTTTAATTTATAGCTTTTGAAGGTTCCTTAGAAGACTGAGAGGTTATATGATTTGCCAGGGGTGACATAGTTGCCTCAGTTTTCTCAATCGTAAAGCAGGAATAATTATAGCACCTACCTCTTAGGATAGTTGTAACGATCAAGTGAGATAATATTTGTAAAGTTCTTAGGGAAGACTTGAATCCAGGTTTCCTGATTTCTGACTTCATCTAAAATGCCACACTAACCTCTTCCATAAATTATTAGCAATAATAATGTGAGAACAAAATATTTATAATAATAATTGAGAATATTTAGATAAATGGTGGTGATAACAACAACATCAACAACAACAGTAACAAATTAAACTTGTGATTTCAATTGTGTAGCAACTCCTACCATCTCAGACCAGCACCTACTGTGCTGCTTGGGGACTCAGGACATCGGGCACTGAGAAGTTAAGTGGCTTCCCCAATCAGACAATCAATCAATAAACATTTATTAAGCAGACAAGCTCTATACAAGATAAGTAAGAAATAATTTTTAAATGGAAGTCATTAGAATTAAGAGGGGTTGGGAAAAGTTTCCTGTAGAAAATGGGATTTTAGTTAGGACTTGAAGAAAGCTAGGAAAGCCAGTAGGCAGAGATGAGGAGAGATAGCATTCCACCCATGGGAGTATCCAGAGGAAATGCCCAGAGTACAAAAATGGAGGTTCTTGTCTAGCCAGTATGGGTCGCAGTTGGAATTTGAATCTATGGCTTTCTTATCCTGAGGTAATTTCTTTTTACACTATATCACAGAGCCTCTTTTTGCCCCACAGGTTACAATATCTTTAATTTTCTTGGTACCTTAACTCTGGCAAGAGCTAATAAATTAACTCACATAGTAGGTATTCAAAAAATGGTAGACTAGTTACCTTTTGGGGATTTTATTTCATCAGTGATGTGTGATGAATGGAATGAAAATGAAAAACAATGAAAAACAACAACAGCTGGTAAAAAAAAATCACACTGAAAATCATAGCATTACTCTCAAGGATTAGTTTGCCTTCAACTTTGAACAACTAACTCAGAGTAATTCACTACCCACAACCCTCTGCTGGAAGTTAGTCAGCCAGAAATTGATCCTGTATTTCATATTCATTGCTGATTCCCCAACAGTTCTGTAACTCTTACTCATTCCTCATCATAAAGCAAATCAGTGAGGAGCAGATAGAATCTTTTTAATGTTCTCTTTGCATATTTTCCCCATTTCAAAACAATCCATACTTTAGTACTCCAATCAGGGAAGCGATACATAAAACTTCTCACAAATATAGTTCAAAAGGATAATGCTAAAGAGGAACTCAGATCACACAATCTCAGAGGTAGAAAACGTAGAACATTTCATTCTTTCTGATATCTCTAGATAAGTGATCATTGGTAGGGATAGGTATGACTCAGGTCAGCACTCTATCTCAGGTTCGATGTTGGAATAAAAGGAGATATTAGCAAGTCATTGAATAGCTTTAAAAAAAAAAGAGGTTTAGAGGGCAGCTAGGTGGCACAGTGGATAGAGTACCAGTCCTGGATTCAAGGGGACCTGAGTTCAAATCTGGCCTCAGATATATAACACTTATTAGGTGTGACCCTGGGCAAGTCACTTAGCCCCATTGCCTAGCCAAAAAAAAAGAGGTTTACTTAGCCCTAATACAGCAAGGATATGCAATAAGGGCACAGCAGCACTTGGTTTCCATTGACAACTCCCACTAACTTTCTACCTATTATTCCTAGTTCTCCCGTTGGGGGCCAAAAAGCATGAACTGAAACCTTATGATATATGTCAGCTCTTCAGATGAGAGAGAGACAGAGACAGAGACAAAGACAGAAACAGGGAGAGACAGAGAGAGAAAAGGAAAGAGAGATAGAGAGAAGAAAGGAGACAAAGATTTAGATTTATTCATCTAAAACTGTATGGGTCTACAGAAGCCATCTAGTTATACTCTCTCATTTTGCACTTAAGGAAACTGAGACCCCACTTAGTTAATGACTCATACAAGGTCACACACATAGTAAGCATCAATGGTAGGGTATGAACCCAGATCCTTTGGCTCTAAGTTTGGCACACTATCTACTGCCCCATGCTGTTAATGCAGCTAAATATGGTATTAACATTTGGGTCACCACACCACAGTGTAGACTCACATTAAACTTACTCTTCATTTAACCCTCTAGATCTTTCTCACATGAATTCTCATCTAGGTATAACTTCCCAATCCTGCACTTATATAACTGATCTTTTGAACACAAGTTAAGGACATTTATTGCATTTCATCTTAATAAATTTAGCCCAAGTCCTAGCCTTTTAAGATCTTTTTAGGTCTTGACCTTGTCATCCAGCTTGCTCACTATCTCTCTGAACTTCATTTCACTTGTGAATTGGATGTCATTAATTCCCTCATTGATTTCATTGGTGAAAATATTGGACCAAAGACAGAGGTTCAAGGTATTTCATTAAAGACCTCCGTACAGGTTGGAATCAATTTATTAATGACTAATTTTGTTTTTCTACCTTTCTGTGAGTTTCTTAATCAAACCAACTATGCTACCATTAAGCCTACATTATTGCCCATATTTCTCCTAGAGAATTAGTGAAAGTCCAGTATGCTCTTTCACTAGGGATCCTTTAAGACCAAAAAAAAAAAGTCATCTTGTGAGCTAAACCCTACTTAAAAAACAAACTACTTTAATTTTTGTTTTGTTTTTTGCTAGGCAATGTGATTAAGTGACTTGTCCATGGTCACACAACTAGTAAGTGTTATATGTCTGAGGCCACATTTGAACTCAGGTCCTCCTGACTCCAGGACCGATGCACTATCCACTGTGCCACCTAGCTGCCCCAAAATTACTTTAATTCTGTGTGAAAGAGATGGAGATAAGTCATGAGAACTAAAAAAATTAAATGGATATGTGTGGTGAGTGATGGCCTCTGGGAGGTGTTTTTACCTCAGACCCAGCCCAAAAAAAGCAAGGAGTTATCAAACAAGAAGGTATCTTGTCTTGTAAGGAAGTGGTTATCATTGATAGGAAATGGCTACAATCCAGTGTCAACCTCTCCCCATGATCCTTCTTGTTCTTTCACTGGGAAAAATGGCAGATCAAGCAAAGCTCATGAAGAATGAAGAATCTTTAAGATCCAATGAGGCAGGAAGCTGATTTTATGTGTACTTTTGTATCAGGTTCTTGGGATTGTCAGAGACCACATTAATTGTGTAAAGTCTCCTACTAAAATAGAAAAAAAAAGAATCTTTATAATCTAGTTATCTTTGTGGCAAGTGTTACTGGTCAGTAGCATTCCCAAATTCCCATGTTTGCTCCATATGCTAGAGACTTCCCACTTGAAATTCTATCTATATCACAGGGTGTACCCATGCTCCTCAGCTTTACCTCTGGCTGACAACAAATGACAATAGGATGACCTCAAGGTAGCAAAGCTGAGTAACTGGGATGGTAATAGTATCCTCAACAGAACAGGTAAGTTTGGGAGAGGGACAGATTTAGAGAGAAATACAATGAATTCTGTTTTGGACATGATAAATTTGAGATGCCCATGGCTCATCCTGTTTGAAATGTATAATTGGCAATGGGCAAGGTAAAACTGGGGCTCCAGAGAGTGATTAGGGCTGGATATATAGGTATGGGAGTTCTCTGCATAGAAACTATACATGAACCCATTAAAGTGGATGAGGTCAAAAAGTGAGAGGTTATAGAGATAAAAGAAAGGGGGACCCAGAACAGAACCTTGAGGTATACCCACAATCAATGGACATGGCATGTATGAGGATCTCTTTTAGTAGGCTGAGCAGGAATAGTCAAGTAGGTAGGAAAAACAAACAAAAGGACAGTATCCCCAGAACTCAGAGAAGGAACAATGTTCATGAGAAGAGCATGATTAATAGTATTAAATGCTAAAGACTGGCCAAGATGAGTAATAATTGAGAAGAGATTATTATGTTTTATCAATTGGAATTATTGATACTTTTGGAGACAACATTTTCAATTGGGAGGTAGGTGAAAAGGAGCAGAGGAGAAAGATGGTAGGAGCAATACAGGATTGGGTTTTGGAAAGGGATGATTAGTGATAGGTTAAGGGGGAAATAGTTTTGTGTGTAGGATACTTTAGAGTTGAACTGGTTTGCTAATCAGTTAAGATTGGGAAGGGAATATTAAAAAAAAAAGTAAAAAGGACCTATTTGTACAAAAACTATTTATAGCAGCTCTTTTCTGAGGCAAGGAATTGGGAGTTAAAGGGATGCCTATCCATTGGGGAATGGCTGGACAAGTTGTGGTATATGATTGTGATGGAATACTACTGTGCTATAAGAAATAGGATGTTCTCAGAAAAACCTAGAAAGACTAACATGAATTGTTGTAAAGTGAAGTGAACAGAACCAGCAGGACATTATACACACTAATAGCAATATTGCATGATGATCAGCTTTCAAAGACTTAGCTATTCTGAGCAATACAATGATCCATGACAACTCTGAGGGACTTATGATGAAAAATGCTATCCATCTCCAGAGAAAGAACTAATGGAATTTGAATAAAGATTGAAGCATGTTTTTTTTTTTACTTTATTTTTCTTGGGGTTCTTTTTTGTCTGTTTTCTTTTATAATATGAAATATTGTAAATATTATAAATATGTAAATGTGTTTTGTATGACTATACAGGTATAACACAGCAAATTGCTTGCTTCTCCATGAGGAGTGCAGGGAGGGAGAGAGAGAATTTGGAACTCAAAATTTTGAAAAACAAATACTATAAATTGTTTTTACATGTAATTGGGAAAAAAGTAAAATATTAAATAATTTTTTTTAAAAAAGATTGGGAAGGAAAGAGAGTATGATCAAAGTAGAGGCAATGGCCTGGGAAAGGCCTGTAGGTTACATGGAGGATAGAGAATTTCTTAGCAGGGAGTGGGGGCAAGGTGCATGATGTGATGATTGGTAAAAGATAATGATAACATGTTTCTGAATTCATAACTATGGAAATGGAACATGTCCAAGATGGCAACATCAAGTATTCTATTAGCCGTCAGAGTGGCTAAGGCAAAATGGAAGAGTGGATCATCGGAAGTGAATAGGAACTGAAAAATTAAGGTATTTGAGGAAACATCACTATCTATATTGAAGTCTCCTACTATAAAGGCAGGAGTTAGAGTGAAGAGGAAGAGTGCAAACCAGACATTGTACTTACTGAGGAAGAAGGAGAATGCCTTGGGAGCTAGATGGTAATGGCCCCCAGACTCTGGATTAAGTGATTCATTTGTAGAGACCAAAACTCAAAAGAGGAGAAGTTGATGGTGGTAAACAAATATTATGAAGGTAGCAATAGGGAATAAAGAATGTTTCTACTCTTTATCTTGGACCAGTAAGTTGGGATCTATGAGAAAAGATAAAAGCAGTGCTAGAAAGGATATTCATGGATGCAATGCCATCTTGGGAGAACCCTATCATTGATGAGTGCCGAACAATAAAAATAACATAAGCCATTGAAAGAGTTTGTTAATTATGGAGTGTTAATTACAGAGAGCACAATGGAAGAGGTGGCCAGACTTGGAGTGAAATATTGGAGGGCCTTGACTGAAGTGGATGAAGATGGGAAAGGGAGGGAAGAGAAAATGCATTCATTAAGTGCCTACTAAATGCCAAGAACTGCACACTGCACTGTTACAAATCTTGTCTCATTCGATCTGACAAAACTGGGAGGCAGATGCTATATAATACAATTTGACAGTTGAGAAAATCATAGCAGATTGATATTAAATGACTTGCCCAGAGTCACACATCTGGTAAGTGTCTGAGGCCAACTTTATATTCAGGTCTTTCTAATTCTAGGCCTATTACTCTGCCACACCACCTAGCTACCCTAACTGCACCTAGCTGCCCTAGCAGTGAGGAAGATAACAAAATGAACAGTGGGTTGAAGGAAAAGGGCATCTTACTCTTAGAATGTCAGGGATTCACTATTACAAGGATTGTGAGAATTAACAGGGAGTGGGAGTTTTCTAACCACCACAAAATGAGATGAGGCAGAAAATCAGTAAACGAGAAAAGTTAATGTTAATAGAGGCAGGAAGCAGAAGATTCCAAGTCATGGTCCAACCTTTCAGCATTGGTGTGTCTGAAGTCTTAGCTCAGTCACAGAATTGGCACAATCATGGCATGTTTTGGTCTATTTCTTGGTCCCAGTATGGCCTGTCTCTGGAACTTCCTCTTGGCAGCCTACCTGTTCTATCTGTATTGACACATCAAGATGAAGCTTCTTAGTGTATTAGCTTGGCCTGATGTGCAGGATTATGGGATGGCATGGACCAGAGTCACAAAAGAAAAGTGTGGATGGACAATGATCTGAACCAGATGTACCAACATGGCAGAGATCATAGATACAGTAAATTTTTGAAGAAATAATTGCAGTTCAATAATCACATCTGCCAATTCTTTTAGTGTCTTGGAATATAGTTCATTAAAGCCTCCTGCTTCAAATTCATCAAACAAAATGATCTCTGAATATCTATTTACTTTTGGTTTCAACTCCGTATTAGCCATTTTTGGTCTATCCTTTCCAGTCAGAGATGGTTCTATTGAGTAAATAAAAGAGAAAGCAAAATCAATCAACAAAACAACAAGCATGCATTGACCAGGTACTATGTGTCAGGCATTGACACATGTGTTATGCCCTAGGATTATAAAAACAAAGACAGTTAAAATTAACCACCTGCATAAGTATAAACAAAATTGATGTGAGGTGTTTTAGTGTGGAAGAAAGCACTGATAGCAGGTAAAATAAGAAAAGACTTGAAGGAAACAGGAATATAAGAAGCAGAAGTGAGGATAGAGTACTTTCCAGGCGTAGGTTATGTGCAAAAAATACATAGAGGGAGGAAATGATGAGCAGTAAAAAAGTCAGTTTGACAGGATTGTAGAGTAGGTGAAAGGGAGATAACGTATAATTGAAAAGATAGACTGGGGTCAGGTTGGTAAGGGCATTCATTACCCAAAAGAGGAATTAATAATTGTTCCTAAAGGTAACAGCAAACCACTGGGGGTTTTTTGTTTGTTTTTTGTTTTTGTTTTCCTTTTTTTCCAAATAAGGAAATAAAACAGAAAATAATTCAGAAAAATCACAGCAGCAGTGTATGGTGGATACATTGGAGTCGAGAGAAACCAAAGGTAGAAATATTTATTTGGATGATATTGCAATAGTCCAGGTAAGAGGCGACAATGTTCTAAACTACGGGGGCCTTGAGAAAGGGGAGATTTAAAGAGATTTGGGTGAGGTAGAAATGGCAAGATTGAGCAAAAAAATGTAGGGCAAGAGTGAAGCATTGAGCAGGATACTGTTGTGGCAAACCTGAATGATTGCCCTGCCTTCTTTCTGTCATCTCTTATCTTCCCATGCAGGCTAGGAAATTCAATTATTTATTTCAACTTTTTTTCCTTCCATCAAAGTCAATGAAGTACTTTCCTTTATAAGCATCCACTACCACATGTCTTAGGTCCTGAACTTTTATAACCCTGGAACTATAATTATCCTTTTTTTTTTTTAGGTAATTGGAGTTAAATGACTTGTCCAGGGTCACACACAGCTAGTAAGTGCTTGAGGCTTGGTTTAAACTCAGGTCCTCCTGACTGCAGGGCTGGTGCTCTATCCACTGCACCACCTAGCTAACCCTTTTATAAAGTACTTAGACTGATTTCTTTTTTTTATTTATTTATTTTTTGGGGGGGGGAGTTAGGCAAAGGGGTTAAGTTATTTGTCCAGGGTCTCACAGCTAGTAAGTATCAAGTGTCTGAGGCTGGATTTGAACTCAAGTCCTCCTGAGTCCAGGGCCAGTGCTCTATCCACTGCACAACCTAGCTGCCCCTACATTTGATTTTTTATAGCATTCTGTTGCTCTTTTGTGAAATTTCCCCATGCAATTTCAGACTATGGAGTCTTCTGACCTCTTGCATTGATTTCTCAATATCCATGGCATTACTAAGGCTATTCCCGTTTTTCATAGAACCATAGGCTCACAGCTTGAGGGCCCAAAAGGAACACAGACTTATCAATACCAGTACTTTCATTTTACAGATAAGAAAAATGAAGCTTACAAATGAGTGACTTCTTCAAGATCCCACAGCTAAACAATTCTTTAAAAGAACAATTCTTTAAAAGAAAATAAATCCAAGCATAAAAATATCAAGAAAAAGATTCCACAGGTAGTAAGAATCAAGTCGGCAGTTTGAACCCAGAACCTCCAACTCCAGACACAACTCTTCCATTATTCCGCGGTACCTCTTTCTTCTCTTTTGTTTAGAAATTAAGAAGAACATTTACCTTAGCAAATAGCAATGCCTTGAAGTGATAGTGTATGGACATTTTAACTACACATAGTTGAAAGTTCACCTGCATTGCAATGCATTGATAACAATGCTAGAGAAAAACCTTAAAGAGATCATAAAAGCCTCCTCATAATTTTAATGAGTTAAAGGGAGATCCATTTTCCATAAGCACTTTTCCTGTTTACTGTCCTAATGTACTTTATAATATTTTAATATGTCATAATAAAATCTGACATTTATGTAGTGGTTTAACATTTGCAAAGTGCTTTACAGACATCATCTCACTGGAGCTGCACCACAATCCAGGGAGGTAGGCACTACAAGTATCATTCTGCTGATTTTGTAGATGAGGAAACTAAGTCATATAGATGCTATATGACTTGCCCAAGGTCACACAACTGGTGAGTCTCAGAGGTAAAAATTGAGCCTTGTTCCAGTAGCCTAGCCATTATGCTGCACTCTTGTTATATAAACCATTCTATTAACAGACAATTTGGGACATATTTCTTAGGAAAAACCCTACAAACCTCAACAAAGCAAAGCACCAACCTTCTCTGTATAGCTACCAGAAAATAGACACGTTCATATCAGAATATAATTTTAAAATGCAGAATCAACTTGCTGCCTAAAAAATTAATACATCTGGGTTAGCGAAATATCAGGAAACCCAGTATTAAGTGATGAAATCCTCCTCAATGCAAGGACTCTTGAATTAAACCCAGGGACATATTTATAAAGAAGCCACTTGGCCCATTTCTCCTGTCCAGCATGCTCTTGCCTTGAGAATATTCACTTTCAATGAATGTCAAAGAAACAGGAGACTTCAATGGTTTTCCTTTTTTAGTAAAGATCTCTTCCCACCCTCACCCCTTACTGCCAAGGATAAATGTTAGAGTTTCCTTGCTTTACACTAAAAAGAAGAAAAGCTGAATGGGTTTCAAACACTACACCAGCTCATGTAGGTCAGAAGGTTGTGGTTTTGTAAACTTTTCCACTCAATATTAGAGAAGCTAATGGACAAAAACCGATCAAGGGCTGGGGTAACAACAGGCCTGAGGAAAAAGCTGGTATAGACTCAGAATGTAGGAAAATAGGGGACTTTAATGTCACCAAAAACTGGGCTATTGATTTTAAACCTGCCACATTAAAGGTAAAGTCACTTAACTTTTATTTACCTCTATTTGGTGAAGGGTCAAGGGTCAGACGCGATCCCCAATACAGGTTCTGCCATACACTAACTGCAATACTGTGCAAACCATAAAGTATTAGTTTGTATAGCACATTTATGTGGTAATGATAATAATAATGAGTTTTACCATTCCTCTCGCCCTCCCTGGAAACAGGCTTTGTGACAAAACAGAATTAGAGATACAATGAAAGCACTTGTCACTTTAAGGAAAAAGAAAGTACCAGATTTTTTTCCAAATTAGTTTGGAATTTTCTGTTTTCCTCCAATAACTTACACACTAATGAGCTTCTATGTTATAGATCATTGAAATAGAAGATTTTTTTTTTTACTTCTTGTCTTAAACATACTATTTTTTTTAGCAGCAGTAGCAGACCCAGTAAATTGATGTTCATAATTATACTATGCTTAGACCAGAGGTTCCCAAAGTTATTTGTCCTACAGCCCCCTTTAAAAAAAAATTACTCAGCACCCCTCTGGAAATCTACTTTCTTCAACTCTTTAACAGTTTTATTTTAAAAATTTGTATCATTTCAAAAATATAAAATATGCTTTTAAATGATACATCTTAATTTAATATTTTATTATAAATTTGTGGGTTTTTTCTGCATTGAAATTTTGGTGATACAATATTGCATCATGTAACTGTATCACATTGTATCGTAAACAAGTCATTATAAGTACATATTTCTGCCAGTGCATGCTGGACTTTCCGTCAATGTGCAACATGAGCACCTGCCAATACTTGCTTGTTGAGACCTGTCTCTGGACTTGACCACTGATAGGTTATAATTTGTATTTTGTGTGTTTATTTGGAAAACAATGTAATCACTATGACTTTACCTTTGTTACACAACAGCTGAAATATGTACAGTTTTAAAATTTTTTCTTATCTTCTCTTCTTTCCTTATGCTTCTACCACCCCCTTATTTTTATTCAACACCTCCCCAATTGCACCCAAGGCTAATACTGCCCCCTTGGATTATTCCAGTGCCCCCCTTGGGGGCAGTATTGCCCATTTTGGGAACCTATGGTTTAGACTAATCCTAAAAGTGAGTTTACAGAATATATGTCAACCTTTAATGGAAAGTCACAAATTAGATTTCTGCTGGGCGGACAGAGTATGTAATCGACACAACAGAAAATTTAGAGTTGACTGTGCTTTCAATGCATGAAGAGAAGAATAAATACACAGGTTATATCTTATTTTCCAACAAATGTTTAGTAGTAGGCTTGGTTTTGTCCTGTTTCCTATTCCACTGTTCTAAGATGGCGCTATTCTCTTTGTCTACAAGGCACTTTAGAGGAAGTATGTCCCTGTTGTTTTGTACTCCATAGGCAAACTCGGTTCCCATTGATTACTTTCAGTTGACAAATGACATAAATATTAGTTACCGTCCCTGTCTGTGTGAGAGAAGCCCAAATGCATTATGTCATTGTACAGAACTGCATATGAAATCAATAAACTCAAGGAAAATGGCTATAAAACTGCAATTCTTTAAGTCAAGGGAAAGTAAATTGCTTATGCTGCCCAGGTAGTTTGGGATTTGTTGCCTGTTTCCATAAGAGAGATTTTCTTTCCAATAACTTCAGGCTCAAAAATTACAGTTAGTCACTGTAAGCCTCAAAGCCTGATGCATTAATCTTTATATATGTTCTTTTCCATTGCATCTTGCTTTATTTATGGAAATCATTTTTTCTGAAGTAATACCATAAGCTATACAACTTGTTTTCATGAGGAATTGAAGTTTTAAAATATAGATCAAAGTAGAATGAGTGATGAAATCCCATTTGAAAAGTACCATGCAGAAATTACAACTATTTATTGGTCATGATAAATGGTGTTCTGCTTTCATATAGGTTGGAATTTTTGGTACAGCTACAAATCATCGCTTAACCCTCTGATGATACTTTAAAATACCACATTTAGAGGGTCACCCTTTAATTCTGATCACATGCCTGCCTAATGGATTGAATCTTGTAGCATGCTGCCACATTTATCTCTAATAATGGTTAGCAGAGCCCATCACAACATGGTGATGGAACATGGGGAAATGATAAAAATATATATTTTTAACACTCCATCTCTTTCCAAAATACTTTGAAGAAAAAATATCTGATTAGAATTATGATTGTAGAAGTGTTGTGCTGAAGAATAAAGCAATCTAATATGTGCGTGTGCACTTTTGTTTATAATCTCACATAGGAGATTAATGCTTTGTTCATTTTATGAAGATATCATTTCATTCTTCTCTAATTACCTCTACACTAAGGTGATCATTATTCCATCTGCTTCAACTCATGAACTTGGCGTTAGCTTTTTTTAATTAAAGGCCATTGAATAGAACAACTGACAAAAAGCATACTCAAGCTGCATCTGTTTTACATAATAAATTTGCTTCCTCTTCCCCAAAACCAGGGATGTTTAATGGGAAAGTGTAGTAAGGGAAACATTGCAAAAATATTCCTCCCTCCCCATGAACTGAGGCACACTCTTTCCTCTATCTATATACTCAGTCCCTGGGAGAGAGAGATTAAACTCAAAGAGGTTGTTTCATTGTACTCACCACCACCACCACCAAAATGGTAGCCGATGGGGGAGTTGCTTCTTTGCTTGCAGATTATTGTGACTGGATCAAACAGGTTACTTTCCAAGTCTGGCTCCTCACTGGGCTTAGCTGCTGTGACTACTAGGGGATTTGGCTATGGACTCTACCTACAGAATCTCTGCTGGCTCTTCCAACCTTTCAAAAGTCACAAGGTTATAATCCGGTCTATTGTGTCTCCAATACTCCATGTAAGATCAGGAAAGAATAAACAGTGGCATAGTGCATTCACAGCCAAATGGTACCACAGTTAGGAAGATAGGGTAGCTGTAGCAATACTTGGCACTGCTTGAACTGCTTTCTCTGTCCCCATCCAGAGACACATAGCATTTCATCTCCCTCACTTGAATGTCACCAGAGGATTCCATCTGTTTAAACCTTTTATTTGCACATTTAGTTCTGGCTTAGTGGTCAACTTAAAAAGACAGCCTTTTCATGCAGTAAGCTAATAGGAAAAATTTAAGGTCCCTACGCATGCTCTTAATTAGGGAAGGAAAGGAGTCTTGGTCTTTGATGGTGCATTGTGTGTGTGTATGTGTGTCTGTATATGTTGCATCATATTTTAATGGCATGGCATTTTTTAAATGATAATTTATTTTTATATTCAATTTGAGCAAATATTTGGAGCTTCTTATAGTATATGGTATAAAATTTTTCTCTAAATGGCTTTTTACTTTTCCAAGCAAGCAATCCTTTTCAAATAGGGAATTCTTTCCTTTGATTATACTCTGGGATTCTCAAACATAGATTTATTGAGTTTGACCATTTCTGATTCCTGTTTATCTCATATTTATTGATTATCTATTGGTGTTCCATATATCAACTTTTCTATTTCCTAATCACAATCAAATAGATTTGATGATTACAGCTTTAAACTATACTGTTAGGATTGCTTGCTATCTTGGGTGGGTGGCAAAATGGACAGGGGGAGAAAACTTTGAAACTCAAAATTTTACAAAAATTAATGTTGAAAACTATCTTTATATGTAATTGTAAAAAAATAAGAAAAAAATAAAATATATTGTAAGGTCTGGAACTGTTATTTGCCCTTCATGCCTACTATTCTTTTTTTTTAATTACCTCTGAGATGACAGGACTTTTGAACCTCAAAATTATTATTTTTCATTTAGTTCTATAAAGTAACCTCCTTTTAATTGGTAAAACTAAATCTGTACGTGTATTTAGGCAGTATGATCATCTTACCATATTGGATCAGCCCATCCATGAGCAATGCATATTCCTATAATTATTTGTCAAACTGGATTTGTTTAAAGAGTGTTTTGTAATTGTGTTTATACAAGTCTTGGATGTTTCCTCAATGATTGGATCTTAAATAGTTGATATATTCTGTAGCTGTTTTGAGTTGAATATCTCTATCTATTATATCCTCACAGATTTTGTTATTATTATAAAGAAATACTAGGGATTTTTTTTGTTGGTTTACTTTGTATCCTGCTATGTTACTGAAGCTATTGTCTTAAATAGTTTCTTTATTCTCTGGAATGTTCTAAGGAATCCAGCATATCAGCAAATACTGAAAGTTTTGTTTTCTCTTTACCAATAATTGTCTTCTTAATTTCATTTGCTTGCCATATGCTATCACTAGCATTTTTCTAACTAGGTCAAATATTAGTGATAAGAGGGAGAAATCCTTCCTTTATTATTATCATCATTGGGAATACTTTTGTTTCACCCTTGCAAAAAAAAAAGCAGCTTTTGGTTGTAGGTATGTGCATTTTAAAAAGTGTTTTTTAAAAAAAATATTTCCATTCTCATGCCTTTATGATTATTTTTTAGCAACAAAGTACATTGTATTTTGGAGTAGGTTCTTTTTGTATCAATTGATACAATCATGTGGCTTTGGTTGTTTTTATTCTTAATATGAGGAATTATGTTAATCATTTTCCTAAAAATGAACTATAATTAAGACACTGGTATAAATCTGAATTGGTTATAGTAAGAAAAGCAAAAAAAAACAAATAATATATATTGTTGAAATCTGTTTTGGCTGGGAATACATTTGAAATTGATTTTCTATTTATTCATTAATAATATTGAATCATATTTTCTGTTTTACCCCCTTCCTAGTTTAGGTATTAGGACCATGTCTTCTACACAAAAGGAATTTAGCAGAATGTTTTGCTTTTTGGTTATTGGGAAGAATTAGACATATGTGTATATCTGTGTAACATATCTACCAATTGCCCCCTAAATGTTTACATAATCATTATGTAAATTTATCTTCACCTATCTTATTTGGAATACTTGTTTATTTTTAACCCTTTTGGTTTTTACCTTGTAGCATATTCAGTTCTTTTTGTAAGACTGAGTGATTTAAGATATCTATTCCATGTTCTGTTAATCTGATTACAATTCTTTATTTTTTATTTTGTTAACATATAATTCTGTAGAGTATACTCTTATTTTTTTAACTTCTGTTTTTATTTTACTTTGTTCTTTAAAAAAAAATAATGTTTTGTTTTCCCTCTCTCTTTCAATCAAGTTGACTAAGACCTGAATTCAAATTTGGTCTCAGATACTTACCATCTGTGTGACCCCTTGCAAGTCACTTAACCTTTTTCAGCCTTAGTTTCCTCATTTGTAAAATGAGACTAATAATAGCACTTACCTTGTAGGATTGTTGTGAGGATAAATTGAAATAATATCTGAAAAGAACTTTGCAAGCCTTTAAACACTATGTAATCACTAGCTCTTGTTATTATTATCATTACTTCTACTAACCAAGTTTAAGTCTTTTTTATCATTTCTATAGCTTTATTATTAATTTTGTATATTTCTCCTCTAATTTTAAAGATTTTCTATGTTTGTTTTGAGTTTGTTAATTTATTACTTGGTTTGTTTAGTTTTGGATCATTTCATCCTCTCTTTTTCCTTTTTCTATCATTTTTCCCCTAAGGATTAGTTCAGCTATATCACCCAACTCATATTTTCTCATCATTTTCATTATCATTCTCAATCACACAATTATTATATTTATGTATATATGTTTTTATTACACAGTTATATTTTAATTATATTTGACACACTCATTCAAGATGTCATTATGAAGTATCCATTTAGGTTAGTATCTTTGCTTGTGTTCCCTGTATTAATTATTATACTGGTTAAAGGTAAAGGATGTATTTCATATTTTTGCCTCTCCGTATTTTTTATGCATTCTCTCTGCCCTAGCAAATGATATATTTTAAAAGTATTTCATGATACTGAGAAAGATTAAGAATTTTTTAATATTCTCATCATAAGTCTTTCTCATCTTCAAGAATTCTTTCCCATATTTTCATTTTTATTTATCTATCTAAATGTTTCATCTAGGTCTGAGAAAGGAATATTAAAGTCTACTACAATTATTGTGTTACTATTTATGTTTTTATTGCATTTCAATTACCTCTTTCTTCATGAACTTAGATGCTATGCCATTTGTTGCACGTATGTATAATACTAGTGTTCTTTCATTGATTAATTATGCTTTAAACATAATGTTTCCCTGTTTATCTTTTGTGTCATTGTGAATTTTCATTTTTACTTTGTCTCAGAGCATCAGAGAAAGCCCTACTTTAAAATTACAAAAAGAAACCTTATGCAAAGCAAATTTTGCTTCAGACTAATTTTCCCTCTATGCGTCTTTATTTTAGATATAGTTTTTTTGTATTTAGCAACTTGTTAGGCTTTGTTTTCATTTTGTTAAATTGTTTAATCTATCACATATAGAGTTGTGGTTATAATGTTCCATTTTTATTTATTTATTTTTACATTAATTTTTTTTATCTTTTTCTCCCTCTAAGTCAGTACTTTGTCTCAGTGATAGATTTTGCTTATAATATTTTGATGCTAATTTTTCTCCTTTAGACTCTTCTCACCTCCTGTGCTTTCATATAATTGCCCTCTCCCAAATTCCTTGAATTCACTTATATGGCTTACTTCTCTATACTTTTTTTCATTTATTAATCCATACATCCCTTTTTGCCCTTCCCAATAATTCTCTCCCAGATAAATACATGATTGAATATCATCCCTTTCACAGCAAACTGCCTCAACTTCTTGAATTAAGTAATATTCTTTCATGACACTCTTTTAAAGATATTTTATTTTTAATTTATTGTATAAAACAAGCATTTCCATGACATAATGTATGATAGAAAAGATTGCACATGAAACTGAAAATCTATTACATACAACTGGTTATTCCTTTTAAATATAGAATATAGTTATCATATTAGCTTCTTTTTTTCCTCCTTTTATCTTCCCCCCACCCTGAGATGACCACCATTAGACATATATATGGCTATATTACACATATACATATATGTAAAGTTTGTATATATATGTGTGTGTATGTATGTATATATATATACATACTTTACATACTTCTATTCATCATTTCTTTCTCTGGATTCAGATAGTGTCTTATTTCACATGTCCTTTATAGTTAATTCAGGTATTTATAGTAATTTCTAATTTATATAATAAATTATATTTATAATAGTGACATTCTTTTCTAAGAAATTTGAATTGCCATGTCTTCTTTGTTTCTATTTCTTTTTAGTGTATTCTGGATTTTATTCTCCCATTCCTGGGCTATACACTTGCTTATGCCTTATTTATTTTCTTGATATCTCTCTTGAAGGAAATAGCTTCTCAAGTACTTACCAAATTTGATCTCTTCCCATTTTTGTATTTCCAAATTATTGTATATTATTATATTTCTAGATCTTATCACATGCTCACTTCCCTGGTGTATTTATTTATTTAAGTGTTTGTTGATTTTTTTTTTGGATGAGGCTTTTTTATGTTCTGCCTCTTTCTTAGAAATTTATCTCAGGGGCCATGTCACATGGGAGTCACTAAAGTTTAAGGTAAAACAAAGGTAGAGATAGGGACTATAACTGTGACTTCATTGGAATTAGAAACTCTTAAATGAACAAACAACTATTAGCAGTGTAAGCTGGCATCTTCTCTGCAATTTATACTCTTAGAACAATGAGACTGAGACTTGCTAGAGGTCATACAATCATTACATGTTAGAGTGAGACTTGAACTCAAGTCTTCTTGGTTCTGAGACTTCCTGCTTATCCTACTATGCAATGTTTCTTCCAAGACAAAAACAAAGCAAAACAAAACAAAATTCCAAGATCAATATGTGTGTGTGTGTGTTTAATTTTATGAGCTCATAATGAGAAACTATAAGAGATAAAAGGAACAATAAAAAATAAAGCCATTTTATCTTCAACTTTAAATCAGCTGAAGGCACAAAAATAGGTAGAATCAAAGGCATGCAAATCTACTATATTTTCCCATGTTAATAAGGAAAATAAAATCTATTTAGAGAAGAAAAACAACATTTATTAAAGGTAGTTGGTAGTTGAATTTTTAAAAGCAAATGTCTGGGCTTTAAACTTATAAGCTCTTTTAATTTGAAGATTTGCAACTAGTTAATACACATGATGCCCCCAGCAACTAGTATCTACAGCAACCAACTTGTTTCCTCATCTTGCTCTTTGGAAAACATTCTGAGGGGCCAGAGGCTAACAGTAGAAGATGTTCATTTAATAGCAACATCTGCTTGCCATAGCAAATCAGCCTTGCATTAGTAGCTTTTTGCTTCCAGTCAAACTTTAATTATGAGGAAGTAAGACACATGTATTTATTTGATGACATGTTTTCATGGGGCGGTAGGGAGAGGGGTTAGTTTACAGCATTTCTTAGCATGACATTGAATCATAAAACTGAGATATTGATACATTAGCTTCACAGATTGAGAATTCAATAATTTTATAAAACTTTGTATCATAAGTGAACCTGAATTCTTAGAAGTGACATCAGCAAAGTACAAGAAAGCGGAGAGCTGAGTTTACATATCTGAAGGAGAATTATGTGGAAGAGACATTACTAGACATATACTCTTTGGCCCCAGAAAGCAGACCCAGAAAAGACTGATAGAAGATGAAAAGAAGCAAATTGATGACTGAGTTCAGGGCGACACTTCCTCACAAAACAAATGGAAAGTAAACTAAATATCCACTGGTTCTGGAGATAATTCTAGCTATTAAGATGGAGTTTGTACACTTGCGCACGTGTGTGTGTGTGTGTGTGTTTGTGTGTGTGTATGTGGACACCCATAAAATTCTTGTTTATATGTATACATATAGATATGTATGAACACACACATATTTACCCACAATCCCTTTGTTCCTATATTATATCATAATGCATGTGTGTATACATATATGTATATGTGTGTATATGCGTGTGTATGTATATATAAGCATATATACATACACACATATCTGAGGGGTCCCTTTCATGCTGTATTGATACCACTGTGGGGCTACCTACTAATAGATGAAAGAACCTGAGGTTTGTGCAGTTAATTCCATGTTTTGAAGAGGATACCGTGATCTTACCAATCTTGATCATTTAGCAGCAAATACTCCTTAAAGCAGTGATTCTCAAAGTATAGTTCAGGGATTCCTAGGATCCCCAAGACCCTGTCAGGGAAGTCCACAAAGTCACTGTTCCATATCCTTGTCATACTGGTACCAAGTTGTCCCACACTTTTCACTCTAAGCATATAATATAAGCTTGGACTAAGTCTAAAGCAGCAAAACTTAAAGAATCATCTGCCAGCTCTTTGATCTTCTTTACCATATCCTGTCCCCCACCCACCCATCAGCACCTTCTCTTCCTCACTCCCTAACCTTTCAGTTCCTTTTATATTTTGTCTTCCTCCATCAGGATGAAAATTCTTGGATATCGAGAATGATTTTTCTTTTTCCTTGTATTCATATTCCCGTCACTTAGCAAAAGACCTGGCACAGAATTAGGACTTAATAAATGCTTATTGATTATACTTCCACAATTAGCCAACTACATTACTTGTTTTATTTTTAGCTTGGAAGGATAAAATCATTACTCCGAGACAAAATATTGTCTTTCATGACCTGGAAAATAATTCGAATTTCTTCCATTAAAGCAGAGGCACTGAAGTATATAGTACATAGAGAGCTGACTTCAAAGATCAAGAAGTCTCTGTTCAAGACACATATTATTTGTAGGATCCTGAGCTAGAAGAGCTCTGAGTAGTCTTCTCATACTCGATGTTACTGACCTTCGTTAGTTGAGGGAATGTCCTCATCTGAGAAGTCCCCATACCAATGAACTTACCACTATTCACACTACTATTTCCTATCCCTTTCAGTAAAAATTACTTTTGTATTAAAAATAGCTGCTTGTCAACTTGTCAGACTTAAAGTAATGCAAGGTGCTACCTTTGATTCCAATGATATTTATACTAAGAAACTTTTTTGTGAAAGGAGTCCATTTTAGCACCCTTTGCTCCCTCTTCTACTGTGTTAGCATTACTGAAAAAATGGAGAAGGGACATGCTGGTCTGGTGTGTTTCATGGATTGCTCTGGTCAGATAATTCTCCAACAAATATCCAACCTCAGAGTAATAATTTTTAAAATAATTAACTAAATCCTCATATCTAGAGTATAGTCACATAGTTGGAGAAGTTGGGGGAGAGAAATGTTTAAGTCTTTCCTGGAAAATTAAACAAAATAATTAAATACAAAACTCAGTCTATGTGATAACCTATTCTTTTACCACTGAAGTTTCTGGGAGGAAGATATTATATACTATGAATTTGAATTATTTAGTCCCATATCTGTCAGTTTCATCCTTTGAGTAGAAGTCTTTAGCTTATTATCTATGCAAGCAATCTGACAGTACTATTTTAATAAGTGCAATTAAGTGAGGTACATGAATTACTTTCTATCAACAAACTATTCTGGGAAAAGGAACACTTTGAAAACAGTGTCAGGCTCACCGGTAGTTTACTGAATATGTTTCTGTTGGCAGATTGCTTCTGGGAATGAAATTATACGTGTGTGTGTGTGTGTGTGTGTGTGTGTGTGTGTGTGTGTGTGTGGAAAGAGAGAGAGAGAGAGAGAGAGAGAGAGAGAGAGAGACAGAGACAGAGACAGAGAGAGAGAGAGAGAATCTTTTTCTTTGTTTAATGGATTGGAATGAAGAAAGCAGTGGTAGAATTTTCCCAAACTTTGTATTGATTTTTCTCATAGTCACCAAGGGATTTATGTTATGGTTCTTTACCAAAGGGTCCTAACAACAGACTATGTTTGTTTTCTGTGCACCAGCCAAGATAGGCATAAAGGGCCTTATCACTGTGAGGTTGGCTATTTGTTGGAGAATTATTTGACCAGAGCAATCCATGAAACATACCAGGCCTGCATGTCCCTCTTCTATTTTTGCAGTAATGGTAACAGAGTGGTACAAAAGGGAGCAGAAGGTGCTAAAAATCACAGTTTTTAGCCCATTTATAAACATTAAGTTAGACATAGGTACTCTTGATTTGAGATTCTTGTGAGATCTATGGCAATGCATGAACACACTACTGAAGGAATTGAATTGTCTCTGTTTTGACATACCCCTTATAAACTAAAGTTGAAAACAAAAGAAAGTTACAACTAAATAGAAGGATGGCTCATAGGTGTCCCTTTTGGATACAAATAAAAGAATGGAGAAGTTGGCTTTATTGTGTTTCCAAAAGCATCAGGAATCCTTTTTCTGGGGTATTTGATCATCTCATCTTATAGTGCTCAGTGTAAATATTTGATTTTATTTTATTATTTTTCCTTTTGCATCTGTGTTTTTACATTTCAGTTTTATCATGTTATTTTTTCAGAGAATTTATTGTTATCAGGAATGCCTCTATCTTTTTACATTTTCTGCTGTTCTCTTGTTAGACTTGCTTATTCTTTACTTCTTTCTTTCCTCTCATTTCTGGCCTTATTCTTGGATTGCTTTTCTGAACCATTCCTGGATGTGTTTGAAGAAGTTGCTCCTTTACTAGAAGCCTGGCTGAATTTGTTGCTATCTTCACTGTCCTCAGATAATTTGATTCAATTAGAAGAAAATACGTTTTTCCAGAAGAATGGTTCTTTTCTTCCAAAGTACATTCATGTCTCTTCAAAAAATTTGCTTTTGTCCAGCTTCATCACTCACACTGTTGACTTTCCTATGGTATCCTTGCTGAAAACTTGATTCTTAGAACCAACTCTTTTCCTTTCTGAAGATCTGTAATTGTTGGGCCCCTCTCTATCCATGGCTACCAGTTCTCTGCTCCCATACCCTAATCAGGGCATCAGGTTTGGACAGACATTTTTGTTTCAGTGGGTGTAGGTGACTAACAGGGTCATTGCTTCAGGATCTGTGGCCCCAGCAGGAAGGTCAATTCTTCACTATTAGCACTATTCTTATAAGAAACAAACTCTTCTCTCTCATTGATTTTCTTCAGTGCTTAGACTTGTTCTTCATGGTGGTGGGGATTGGATGAGGGGTTGGTAAGTAATAAAAGGTTAAGGGAAATGAAAATATATGAGGACTTTGCTGGTGCAGATATTTTTTAAATAGTATTTCATATATATGTGTATATATGTAAATATATATATTTCCATTACATGTAAAGATAGTTTTTAACATTAATTTTTGTAAGATTTTGAGTTCCAAATTTTTCTCCTTCCCTCTCTCCCCTTCCCTTTCCCCAAGATGGCAAGTAATCTGATATATGTTATACATGTATATTAAACATATTTCCACATTAGTCATATTATCAAGAAAGAAAGAAAAGGAAAAAACAACAAAAAAAAGCAAAAATAGTGTGCTTTGATCTGATGCAGATATTCTTAATAGCCTTTTTGCTTACATCTTTTTTCACCTTTTTATTCTTCTGCTGTTAGATTTTTATCTTTCTGTGCAGTTTTTTTTGTTTTTGTTTTTGTTTTTTTATCCAGACTATTAATGGGCTTGTGATATAATTGCTGTAGGGAATTTCCAGGGAGGAATGCATGTCTATACCTCAACTACAACTTATCTTCTTTGAGAGTTGCACAGATATGTCTAAACTCTACATTCATTGAGAACAGAGACTCCAGCTAGCTATCTCTCTGATGGCGCTATTTCTCCCTCAGAGACATAAAAGACAAACCCAGGAGCTCACAACTCTTTCCTCATTGTTTGGGGTGGGGGGGGGTTGCTTCCATTATTCGATTTTCCAAAATTGATGGTGGCTCCTTGGACTTTACAAATCTCTTGATCCATTGGGATTTCACACAGGTGGTCTTAGTTCTGAGGCATGCGTAATTCTCTCCTCTGCATTGAAAGCACCTGGATAGATCTCTTTTTAGAAATAAAGGTTTAGTGTTTCCTCATCATGCCTGCAAATGTATTCATAAGAAGTGGTCAAGGGTAGAATCTATGGACATTCCACTGCTCACTATTAAGGGTGAGGCCAATCCCAAGAATTTTAGTAAACTGAACAGAACAGCTACCAGATGTAAGGGAGCTACCAGTGTGAAGTGGAGAGATAGAAAAAGACTGTTTGGTGGTCCAGAAAATGAAAGGTTTTTGTCCCTGTTACTTTACTCTTAATCTAAGAACCCCATAAATAAGTGACAATGTGTAACTTGAAGAGGGTTCCATATTTCTCATTCAAAAGGTCTTATTTGATCAATAAATGACTAAATTATGATATGAGTACATAATGAAGTTTTTGTACCAAGAGCTTATGGGTTATGCCTCCTATTCATAATAAAAAAGCAATTATTTATTTACTCTAAAATGGCTTCTTTATCGAGATTGGTTGTGAGTCAACTTGTTCCAAAGGTTCTGCATATGTTATTAATGCCTTGGCTAGAGAAAATCTGAAGAAGCATGAGTCTCCAGCTTTTCAGGAAGAGGACAATGGTTGAAGACTAATATCTAACCCACTAGTTGAAATTAATAGGAAGGGCCCCTTCTGTGGTGACATGATGCTTCCTGCTGCTCTGTGTGTTTCCAGGTGGATTCCTACTGAATGCTTAATTGGGACCAGAGCAGGTTGTTGTGATGGGTGGATAACAAATATATACAGGCAGCCAATGCACACCTGTCTAGGATGCCCTAATTGTGCTGCATCTATGGAAATCCATGACAGCTATAGGAAAATCAAAATCCCCTAAGTGCTGAACCTTATCTTGTATTTGAGTCACAAAATCAATGTGCTGAATATAACAGAAAACATTGTCTATTTTGTGGTAGCCTCCCTGAATAAGATTTACAACTCCATAAAACCCCAGATGGTCACCCACAACCAATTTATCACTTTAGACCCCAAATTGTGGTAGGCTTTACGCAAAGTAGTACTTTTGATAGAGTACAGGGATCTCATAAATGATCAATATAAAGCTGTAAACATATACAACCATTCAATGCCTCTTGTCTCATGACAAAACAATGTAAAAGAGACTTGTTTTGCTCTCTGTGCCTTCATATATTTTGTATAGTTCTGTCATTTCAGGTGCTCATAACAAAAGCTTTGTTAGAGATGATAGATTATACTCTGGAAGCAGTGGGAAGCTCAAGGGGTGTATAATCACTGTTTTCGGAAGCCTTAAGAAGTTCTGGAGGGGTGAGCAAGGGATAGGTGGTGCATCCGCTAAGAGGATGAAATGGTTACATACTAAACACACCCATGTGGGTCAACTTTCCAAGGCACAAAATGGTAGTTCTGGTTGTAGATTCCCCATAGCAGACAGATCTGGTGGACACAAGCCAATTTTATGAGCTCAACTATGATTTTAACTTTATAGTAATGATGACAAATAACCTTTCAAAGCATGCCTGAGTAGTAGTTGTAAAAGACAAGATAGGTCAAGAGGTATCTCAAATTGTTAAATCAATGCTTACCACAGGTAGAGTGGCTCAGGAGTTCCAGACACAGTCATTTAAAAATTCTTTTGCTTAGTCTATTAAGAAGCTTTTAAGCTAATATAATGTCTTCCATTTTGTCAGCAATGATAATGTCAGGGAAAGGTGTGGTTAAATGGTTCAGCCAGACATTGAATCAACAGGATGTTTTGTTTTGTTTTATTTTTAGATCCAAAAACTTTTCAATATAGTAGCATGTTTTGGTACTTTAAGATATTTACAACCATTTCCCATCACCAAATAGTTCATAAATTATTCATATATGTCATTCTTAAAAATTCTTTGTTGGAATGGAAAACTCGGTATGACAAAAGCCCCTAAAGAAAAAAAAAGTAACCCCATTTACACCAAAGGCAACTGCAGGAGACTATTTAAGATAAAGGATAGACTTTAAGAGGTATGAGCAGGTTTTCACATTTGAAATATTTAGAGTGATCAGTGTTATGATTGCTGGTCATCGGTCTTTCTTTAAGCCAAAAGACCATGATGAAACCGCAAGCACGCTTATGAAGAGAAACTACAGAAAAAGATAAACACAGCTCAGGAGCCTTTACAAAAGCAGGGGGGGAAAGGAGGTGAGGGAACCTTCAGACAATGCTGCCAAAAGCAAAATGAGAATATTCTAGTTAAATTCTAGTTAAGTGGCCAAATAGGTTTGATCAATCTATGAAATTTACAAGATATTTAGATTTGAGGCACCCAAATTAACTTTGATTTCATGTTCACCAGCTATATCCATTTAGAGTCACTTTGATCCAAAAGGTGAATATCCACTGCGCAACTTGCTTGATCCCTGAACCTGGTGAAGTCAAGGGAGGTGGGGCTTGTGGAAATACAATGCCCAAACTCTTCCAAATATATCTAGAAAATGTGCCAGATTGAATCTTAATGGGGAAATCTACAAAAAAAAAAAAATCACAGGGAGTCAGTCATTTGTCCATTCCAGCTTGGCATAGAAAGACAGACAGGGATGTCTGCAGGAACTGGAAATAGAGTCAACCAAGAGCACACCAGCAGGGATTGTTCCAGTGCTTAGTGAGATGTGCACTAGGGTAAGAGGAAGTCCCAGATGCATACTGGGGCACCCCTAGACCAATACTGGGAACTGCAATGAGGACAGGTCTGAACTGGCAGCTTTGTCTCCCACTACCTAGTTCTAAGTCATATTTACAGGATGGAATGAGAAGGGGATCCGTGCAAGGAAGTGACATTCCTGGGAAGAGAGGTCTTAGAGAAAGTATGCATAGAGGTATCATATGGAAAAAGGAGGAAGTTCTGAAGCCAGCAGCAAGAACAGTGTTGTGGCTCAGACTCCAAGCCCACCACAGTTTCACTTCCAGAATCTAGCTTTCCAGCTGGTTGATAGGGGAGAAGTCCAACAACAGTATAGTCTTGCACAAACACAAAACCAGGTCAGGAATTTGTAGAGTTTAGATGGGTGTGAGTGTGGGACAGCAGCTAGCGGATCCTCAGTCTGTCCCTGAAATCCTTGAATAGTAAAGCATTCAGTTTCCCCATGAAAGCAGAAATAGGTTCTGCCCAGACTTTCCCTTCAGAAGTCTGGCATAGTTCAGCCCTAACACATAGAACATAGAACATAGTTCAGCTCCACATTTCACTCACATGGTGGGAAGGGTGGTGGTGAATAAGAGGGGCTAATTATCTGTACTTTACACTGACATGATAGAACATTAACAAGTTCAACCAATCCATCAACTAGAATTTATTAGGCATCTAATATGTGCCAAGCACAGTGCTAATTACTTAACTGTGGGTGTTCCACAAGGTTTTGTGCTGAACTCTTTCTTCTTTCTCTATATTTCCTCCCTACTTCATATCCCCTGTCTCTAATCCATCCTCCATAAAGGTGCTAAAATGATTTTCCAATGGCATAGGTCTAACCACATGAAGTCTAATGGTTATACTATATGCCAAAATAAACTCTAGGTGTCATTGATGCCAAAATGCCTCCACAGGCTAACCAATCATATTATTCTCCTTTTTAATTATTTCAATCCGAATAATACCCAACTCTACACAAACAGCAAAATTATAAAGGAAAATTATGTAATCACTTCAATGACTCTATCACTTCTATTTCCATCTTATTATGAGCCTGAATGATGTTGCCTCCTCAGCCAAAGTCACAACTGCTACCTGTAAAAGGACTTTATGAAGTCCCTTTGATGAATGGCACAAAATGACAACTCGGTCTTCAGCTCGGGAATTTTACAAAGATAAAGCATCTGGGATCCTGTATGAGCCCTCTGTTTGAATTAATTGATTATTAATGGGGAGCACACTGTTGAGGGTTCAAGAGCATCAATACTAAAAACATGTGGTCCTTTGCAGGAGTATGTCAAACTTCTCATAGGATTCTTCTCTTCTTTCTTCTTCTTCTTCTTCTTCTTCTTCTTCTTCTTCTTCTTCTTCTTCTTCTTCTTCTTCTTCTTCTTCTTCTTCTTCTTCTTCTTCTTCTTTTCTCTTCTCTTCTCTCTCTCTCTCTCTCTCTCTCTCTCTCTCTCTCTCTTTCTCTCTCTCTCTCTCCCTCTCCCCACTCATGTTTCTAGTACTGATGGTCCTGAACTCCCACCAGAGTGCTCCCCATGAAAAATCAATCAGTTAATTCAAATAGAGGGCATACCTCCCTGGCACTAGGATACATTTTTGTCTTTCATGGAGTCCTCAACAAGTTCCCTTTAAAAGATCCCTGCTGGTTAGGCAGCCCACCTGGGTTTTGAAGGACTTTACCTCCATTAAGTCCATACTTAGATACTTTTTAAGAAGTCCTGCTCCTTGAAGCTGTCTTCCACTTCAGTGGCCAATGCCATTCAGTTCCAATGAGATCTCTTATGAAATCTCTGGATCTTTCAAACTCACATTTTGGAATACTCATTCATCTATGATCAATAAAGAATGAATACAAAGAGACAGACAGAGGTGACCAGTCATTTTCTCACAGACTTATTGGGGTAGGAGACAGGGCTATTTGATACCCTTCCCCCACCAACTTTCAGGTCTGGATCAAAGTATTTCTGTCCCATTGAAAGCCCTAAAGGGAATATACCCAACTCATTTCTAGCTCAACATCAGCCCTGAATCATCAGTTCTTCAAGCTCCACAGTCAATTAGATTTTTTTTGTCTTCACATAGTACAAGCCCTTTATTTATGCTTGGTGCAAAGCCAGTTCCCTAGATTTCCTACTTGTACATGTACAGAATACCTACATGTGGGTCCTCCAAGGACTGGTTCCCATTTTTCCCTCCCTTATGTCATATAAATGATAAGTATATACAGAATTAATGAAAAATAGAGGAAAAAGACACTAGCAGTTGAGGGGAGGGATCAGGAAAGGTTTCATAGAGAAAGGTTTCATGATACTTGAGTCATGCTAGGCCTTGAATGAAGAGAGGTTGACCCTATTCAAAACTTCCTAGGAGATGCTCTGTCATCTCAGGAATCATCTGTAAAGGGTTGGGTCATTGGTCCTTGTGACATAGGCAAGATATCTCCAAAGCTCTGACGTCCAACACTTTACCTTTTTCAAAATAGTTTAAGCCTGACCATTTTAATGTTTATTTTGTATCAGCATTTAATTAGGGAATCAAAATGATGATCATGCTTTCATCACTGAGTGCTGCCATGTTCCTCAGTTATTCCAACTGATGTCTTAGTATCAGATATGGCTTCTTTGATTATTATCAGTAGGTGATCAAGAAACTCATGACCCAGAGAATGGGAAAATTCAGCAGAGATCTCAGGAGTCCTTCTAATTGTTTTACCATCTATTTTTTGGTTCTAAGAGTTAAGTAGTCATGCAGGCTTTTTATAATCTTGCATGTCCCTTTGAAAACATGTCTGGCTGGGCATGTTGGCATACTGTTGGAATCTGAGTACCAGTGAGGCTGAGGCTAATAACTCACTAAGCTGAGGAGTTCTGGGCTAAGCTATTTGGGACAACTAGCAGGCACAATGGATAGATTGCTGGGCCTGGAGTCAGGAAGATTCATCTCCTTGAGTTCAAATCTAGACTCAAACACTTACTAGCTGTGTGACGCTGGGCAAGTCACTTAACCCTGCTTGCCTCATTTTCCTCATCTGTAAATTAATTGGACAAGGAAATAGCAAACCACTCCAAGAAAACCCCAAATGAGGTCATGAAGTGTCAGACATGACTGAAAATGGCTGAACAGCAAACTAACTGACTCATACTATTACATGACTTCAGTCTGCTCACCAGGCATCAGCTGATCAGGGTCATGATGCTGTTGACCCAAACTTAGTCCATGCTAAGGTCTCATTAATAAAGCGAGCCCCCAGGATTGGGAAGCCAATAGGCTGCCCAAGGAGTGGTAAACCAGCCCAGGTCAAGGTTCCAAGGACTGTTGAATTATTTTGATATTCCGTGTATACCAGAAGTCTTAGTGGAGATTACGCTATTGAAGCTTTTAAAAAATCTATAATGCAGTAATTTTTACTTTATTATTTTTATAATCAACAAACATTTAACAGTGGGATCATTCCTCTATATATGTAAGTTAATTATGATTGATCCATTGTTGAATCTCACTTATAAAAACTTATTTATTTCCAACTAATACTCTTATTTTAGGTGCCCTGGATATGTATAAGTGAATCATAAGGATTTTTTAGCAGCAAATAGGTCACTGGTTATTCTTTTTTCTCTCAATACTCTTTTTAGGAATTAATAAAGTCCAAGATTTTTTCAATGACTTTGATATTTTCCACTCCTTGAGACATCTTGTGTATCATTACATCAACATCCCCACACTTGTGTTGCTTTTGACACAGGTTTCTTCCATATACATTTTATTTAATCAGACAACTTCTCTCATTGCTGTTCTCTTTGGTGTCATCTCCTCATTATCACACCTGGGACTATGCAGTTCGGGTCTAAGTGCATTCCATTATCCTTAACAGAGTATGATTTTTGCAAATCTTTTTTGTTGTTTTTTTTTTTTTTTTTGCATTTGTAGTCCTTTAATTTTTATCTTTGAAAATGGCCTTGGGATAACTTTGTTTATTTGGATATCTTGATAAGCTTTCTGCAAACTGGTTTTATCCTGCAGTTTCCCTTTACTTTATGAGATGTTACTACCCATTATTGTCCATCATCCTTCTTCATAAAGTTTTACAGAAATGCTTATATTCTAACCCAGTATGGTCTTTGTCAGTGATCTCACTCCACTTGGCAAGGAAATACAGAGTTTGCTGACTAAAACACTTTCTGTCCTTTTTTGGTCCTGTTGCAGCAGCTAATTTACTCTAACTTTGTGACAAAATTATTATATTCAGTGTCAATGTCATTTCTGTTGTTTATTTCCTAGCTTTGGCTTCCAATTCCTTGATTCAATAGTTCAGGATAAACTGTTTCAACTGTACCCCATCCATTTTCTCACTATTATTCATTTTGCCCATTTTTAACAATTGAAATCTAATATACGAAGTGTTGACAGCATGATATTATGCAGACAGCTATTGCAGAAATGACTCCCAAACCAAGAACAAGTCCTTTCCTGTCTATTTATAAGTAATCTATTTCATTCTTTATAGTTTTATTTGATGATTTTCATATCCATTATCTACCAATTCTTCTCTTGAAGAAAGCATTCATGATATAGGGGTCTGAGGCTTCTGGGAAATCTCCAAGCCTTTTACCTCTCTTATTTTTTCTTCTTGAATCACACATTACCCCAAAGTTCTCCTCATCCTCATGTTTTTTCCCCCATATTTGCATTGTAATTACCTAGTATCAAAGTGTGTATTGATTTATGGTAGTCATTCTAATCTTTTTCACAGGATTTCTCAACAGCTTCATCCTCAGTAAACAAAGTTATCATATAAACTGTAATTATTTGAATGGGCATCTTTTAACAAATGTCATATTCTAAGTAGATAAAACTATGCTTCTGTGTCAGCTCAGAGGTCTGCATTAGGATCTAAACATCTTGCTTTCTGGAAATGCCATAACTCATTGGAGAATGAAGATGTTAACTTTGCTTTACTCATGCTACTACATAACTTCAGTCTGCTCACCAGGCATCAGCTGATCAGGGTCATGATACTGTTGACTCAACAGGACCCTGCCTAATCCTGATGCTAGACTATAGAGAAGAAGTGTGGGAAAATGGTGGCAATTCCCAGAAGCCCAAGCATCCTGAAGAGACTTGTTCAGTTTCATCAGTAGAAAGTTTAAAGAATTAATGAAAGGAATGTTCCAAGTGTTAATTTCTCTCTCTCTCTCTCTCTCTCTCTCTCTGTATATGTGTATATATACATATATACATGTATAAATATATATACACATACATATACATATACATACATACTATATATGTGTGTATGTGTGTGTGTGTATTTTTTTATATATATATATATATATCAGTTTCCTACCCTGTGGATGGAGCTCTGATCCCATTTTTTCAAGCAGCACCTATCAACACATTGGGTACCCATAATAAGATTTTGAATTATGTTCAATGCACATAAAATTTTTAGATTTGACACATATACATATTTGTACACTATTCCATGAGAAAAGTATTTCTAAATCCCTCCTCCTAGTCAGATGAGCACTGTAAGTATGCATAGTATACATAAAATGTGGTTGTGAGCACCTGTTTATTTCACGCCTTCAAAACCATATATGTTATATTTCTCAGTGGTTTCTGATTCTGAAATTGGCCCAAGATTATAAATATTTTGACCATACTTCTGGACATAAGCAGAACAGATTTTACTCTGTCTAGTCTTATAGTCAAGGCAGTTAGATAGCTCAGGGGATCGAGCACTGGGCCTGGAGTCAGGAAGAACCGAGTTCAAGTCTGTCTTCAGACATTTACTAGTGTGACCTTGGACAAGTCACTGAATGGCTGTTTGCCTTAATCCTCTGGAGAAAGAAATGGCAAATCGCTCCAGTATCTTTGCCAAGAAAAGCCAGAGTCAGACACGACTAAGCAACTTAAAAACAAAATCATGTAGTCACCAACTCCAGAAGACAAACATCTGTAAGAGGTGTTGAAGAATTTCTGATCGGGGCAGCACATTTCCCAAGCCTTTACTAGACAGAGTCTTGCCACACGAAACAGACAGATCTGAATGATGAAAGTCTTATAATGGGGACACCCGATGGACAATTTCTCTTTTGGCATGTTTTCTAGTGACAGTTAAATAAACAAAGGCAACTATGATGTCCAAAAGCTGCATGGCACCTGTCACAGTTGTAATCTGCCCCCAGAAGCACCCTCGATGTGGGATAGGACCTTGATCATCATCCCCAGATGTTCTTCAAAATGTGTTACATGATTGAAGCAAAACTCCTACAGAGCCCCAAACCTCAAGGTCCAATGAAGCAACACAGCCTCTTCAAGCAATCAAGATCCTGTTCACATCTGAGGATGCAGAAGAGTGGTTCAGACAAACATGAGTGCAAACAGAATGAAATCCCCTAAGAGAGTATTGTCTGGTATCAACCACCTTGGGAAACATAATCAGTTTCAACTTTCTATGTGCAACACTTCCTGTATGCTGCACCAGAGTGTGAAAAGATGATTTGCATATTCTGTGGAAACAATATCAACTTTGTAAAATCCCCTAGAAACAATGCCAGCTTTGTAAAATTCCAGAGGACAGAGTGTTTTATAAATCCCAGGGAAATTTCCACCACTGACTTTGCAAAATCCAAAGAACAAGAGATGTTTGAAAATTAGTGGGAGCCTCCATAAACATTTTTTTTAAAAAATAGAGGTGACAAGACAATGCAGACAAACCAGGAGAATCCAGAGTAGCCAGCTTTCACTTACTTTTCCATACACGTAAAGTAGAACAGCCCCCAAGAGGACGGGGAAATTATCTAATGTCACTGAGCTGTAGATACAGGAAATATTTCCATGTGATGTCACAGGAGGGTGATAGGGGAAAAGATGAATAGAGTCACAGGGAGGGAGGATGTTAATGATGTCCTAAGGATGGGGCAAGCAACATCACAGTGGGGAAGCAAGCCTCACATTTTCTCAATGATCTCACGTGGGAAATTCTCCCACTCTGTGTCAATAAGAGGGCAGTAGGGCCACAAAATTTTGAATGATCATGTGGGAGCTTACTATTACGGCTTGAGATTTTTGGAGGAGAAACTGTTTATTTTTCTTGGTTGTGCTAAAAACCAGGACAGCCAAAAAGCCAAAATCTGCGAATGTTCAAATGGTATTCTTACAGTATTACACACATATTGCATGTGTGAGCTGATGGGGGTAAGTGTCTGTGAATTTCCTATCAGACTTGACATTTACACTGGCAAAATTATTTTATGTGCAAATGTTTACAAGCCCACTTGCGGTCATTTTTCTCTCTAAAAATTTTTCCTTCTTTTTGCAATATAACCAACTCCTCAAGGCATATCATATATATTTATGCATAAATCCATATATACTCTACATATATAAACACATGCATTTATACATCTATATATTTTTAAATTGATGAATATGGTTCATGAGGAAGAGTTTATTTAAAATTGTGTAAATGCCAAATTTTATATATATACATATATGTATATTTACATAATGATAAATAATATTGCTATGCACTTAGAGCCTCTTTCAGTCAACAGCTGTAACATTTCTTGCAAACATTACTTGCAATCCTAGCATAGAATAGAGGGTAAATTGCTCGCCTTCAGGGAGGTGCATTAACTCTTTCAATTCCCTAGGGCACCATTTAGCAAATGACTTCTCTAGTGCTCTAAATGGTACCTTGTTGCCCTGAAAGAGAGACATTAATCTTCACAACATCCCCAAGAGTATGTAGATCAGGAAACAGTATATCTTTTGGCATTTCCCAGCCTCTTGTAAGTTTAGCATCTAGCTCAGATTATCCTGCTGAGTTCAGCTCTCCTTAGTTCATAAACTGTTGTTTTATGTGCATTAATAACCTGAAAGCATTAACATACTGGTGACCATACCTAACTTACCTATCCCATTTGTAAGACATCATAAATCATATGATTCATGAATGGCCTCTGCCATCACAGATTCAGAAGTAAAATGGGAGCTTAAAGACGGAGTCCACCCCTTCATTCTACAAATGAGGAAACTGCCTCACACTAAGGTCACGTGACTTTTCCAGGCTCATACAGCTAGTGAGTGTCTCAGGGTAGACTTGAACCTATGTCTTCCTGGCTCTATTTCCAGAGTCCTATTTCCTACATGTGCTGCCTCTCAAAGGCTAAATCAAGACATTCAGATTAGGAATTTATTACGAACAACGGAAAAAAATATTCTCTTTGGGTCATCTTCTAGTTCCCTCATTTCATTTAAACCATAGGTAGAAATTCAATTATGGGCAATAGTTTTTGTCAGTGATATTTTTCATTTCCAAGGGAGTTTATTTACTTAATTCTTAAGGATAATTTGGAGTCTGAATTTGCAGCATGGGGATTTGTCATGAGTTAGTTTTTGAAGGACAGTAAGCTTCCGATGTATAATTCTAGCCATGCATTTATATCTTTCTAGGTATTTGGTAAGTTTACAGTCTCAAGTAACGTGCTGTTGTTGGTGTTGTTATTGTACAGAAATGGTTCAGTTTGGCCACGGACCCATCGTAAAGACTCTTCAATGTAGTACCTGAAGTACTGAAGTATTTCCTGTCACAAGGGACTTACAAAAAGTTGGTTTAAAAAACAAAAAAGAATTCATCCTATGAAAGGCTGGTCAATTAGGTCTGGGAAAGTCCTGATCCCTGACTCCATCTCTCTTTCTTGACATCAGACTGGTGGACATCAGTTTCATCCAAGGCGAGCCTCCACTGATGTCTCAACATGTGTGTGTCAATCTAACTTGCAGTCGTAGCAAAATCCAATGTTGCATCTCTGGCTGATCTCTGCTTATACTTTTCTCAAAATAAGTAGCTTTGACCTCTGCTTCCTAAGCTCCTTTATTTTCCTCTCCCCCCCTCACCTCTCAGGAAGAGTGGTTCTGCCCACCACTCCATTTCCTTGGAGGTTTGCCTTGTACTTCTGCTGTGGAATCTGAGTAATCTGCTGTGACCCTTTATATGACCTCATTCACATATCTATAAAGATAACTCCTAGAGCCAACTGAGGTCTTGCTCTCTCACTTACCTTGCTCTCTGACTACTCTCTTTTTTATTTTATTTTAATAGTATTTCATTTTTCCCCGATTATATGTAAAGACAATTTTTAGCATTCAATTTCACAAGATTTTGAGTTCCAAATTTTTCTCCCGTACTCCCCCTGCCTAAAATGGTAAGCAATTTGATATAGGTTATAAGTGCAATCATGTAAAAACACATTTCCATATTAGTCACAGTTGTGAAAGAAGAAATAAACCAAAAGGAAAAAAAATGAAGAAGATAAAGTAAGTTAAAATAGTATGCTTCAATCTGCACTCAAAGTCCATCAGTTCTATATCTGGATGTGGACAGCATTTTCCATTATGAGTCCTTTGTAATTGTCTTGATCATTGTATTGCTGAGAAGAGCTAAGTCATTCATAGTTGATCACCACACAATGTTGCTGTTACTGTGTACAATGTTTTCTTGGTTCTGTTCACTTCACTTTGCATCAGTTCATACAAGACTGACTACTCTATTTACCTCACGTCTCTTCTCCAACTCTAAAATCTCTATATATGAACTTCTTCTTTCTATTTAGGCATTGTAGGTATCTACTGTGAGGGATAGTTTTATTGTATGTCTGACTCCTGAGCTCTTGAGGCAACTCTTGAGAAATCTAAATTATTAGTATATTCCTTACACATATCATATTGACTAATATAAAAATCCTAATTCCCTTCACACCACTTATTTCTGAGGTTTCCTTAATCTACCAGCAATCTGAACCAATATGGTATTCACCATTTACTCCTTGTTCATTGACACTTGGGCTACTTCTATGTATAAAACAAAGTCCAAAGATAGTCAGTCAACACTTACACTTAACTATGCGTCAGGCACTATGTTAAGCACTGAGGATATAAAGAAAGCAAAAGTCCAATCCTTGCCTCAAAGAGTGCTCACGGTAACTTTTTTTTACTTAATTGGATTAAAAAAAATTTAGCTCTGAATTCTCTTCCTTGAGAAACCAACAGGAGCAAAACCATTTATAAATATGTATATTTGAGCAAAACAAATTCCCACATAACCATGTCAAGGGGAGAGGGGGGGTTCAACTTTCATTCTGAGTCCATGACTTTTCCATCTGGAGGTGAGTTGTATGTTTCATCAAAACTCCTCTGGCATTGTGGTTGGTTGGCAATTTTGTTGAGCAGACTAAAACTTTCAAAGTCCTCTGTTTTTATAGTATTTTTTGTTATTGTATAGATTGTTCTTTCGGTTCTGTTCCTTTCACTTTTCATCAGTTCATATAAATCTTCCCAGGTTTTCTCTGAACCCTGCCCCCTTCATTACTTCTAACAGTACAATAATATTCCAACACATTCATATAACTTGTTCAGTCATTCCCCAACTAATAGAAATCCCTTCAGTTTCAAATGTTTTGCTACCACAAAAGAGTTGCTGTAAATATTTTTGTACATATGGGATCTTTTCTTCTTTCTTTTATCTCTCTAGGATATAAACCTCATAGCAGCATTGCTGAGTCAAAGGGTGTGCACAGTTTAATAGCTTTGGGGGCATTGTTTTTTTTCCAAAATGATTAGACCACAGCTCCACCAATAGTCCATTAATATACTTGTTTTCCCACAGCTCTTTTAGCATTTGTCATTTTCCTTTCTTGTCAGCTTTGTCAATCTGATTGATATGAGGTGGTATGTCAGAATTGTTTTAATTTGCATTTATCTAATTATTAGTGATTTACAGCATTTTTTTTCGCATGGCTGTGATGGGTGAAAGATGAAATGACTGAGGAAACAAAGGTTTGCGCTTTTGAGTATATTGATTTATTAAGCAATGCTTGCCAACTGCATAAAAAATCGGGACCAGTCACCTTTCTCAGCTTTCACAATGGACCCCAAATACAGGAGGAGGCAGATTTTTATACATTAAAAATAATTAATCAAATGAAACCAATTAACTAAAAGAAAACAATTAATCGGGATACAAAATTAAGTTATCTGATTTCTAATTGGAGGAAAGATTAGGAGCTTTCAAAGTTGGAAGGGGGAGAGTGAGCAGGTGTAATTCCTTGAAACCAGAAAAAGAAATGTCCTATTCCCCCCCACTCCAAGTGTCTGTATTCAATCAAAGAAACATAGAAACAATAATTGATTGACTAGTACAAACCAGTTTTCACATATGACATGTGGGTCGCTTGAGATGTGTAATTGTAAGAAAACTTTAATCTTCAGATCAGACTGGTCGGCACAACCTAGGTCTTCAGTTAAAGGTGTCTGTGCACCAGGTGGGCCAACTTCCCAGCCACACAGGACTAAGTTCAAACAATGAAATAAGGTTGTCTCCCAATTCTCACAACTGAATAAAGTTTTCTCACAAGACAGAAATTGGACTAGCCAGGGGTGGCGAACCTGCGGCCTTGAGGCCACATCAGCTCTCTAGGTCCTCAAGTGCGGCCCTTTGACTGAATCTGAACTTCACAGAACAGATCCCCTTAAAAAAAGGATTTGTTCTGTAAAACTTGGACTCAGTCAAAAGGCTGCACCCAAGAACCTAGAAGGCCACTTGTGGCCTTGAGGCTGCAGGTTCCCCACCCCTGAATGCTACCCATAAATGAATAGAAAGGGGACTGAGCTAGATTCAGAACTGAGTCACAAGACGCAGTCAGTGTGGTTTTCTCAATTCCTACTATCACTTGCTGTTCTAATCATTTCATGGCTATTGATTGCTCTATTTCTTCCTCTGAAAGCTGTCTGTTTACATCCTTGACTATTTATCAATTGGGGAATGGCATGTATTTTTTATAAATCTGCCTCAGTTCCCTGTATGTCAAGAGACTTTTATCAGAGAAACTTACCACAAAGATTTTTGCTGATTTCTCGCTTCTATTTTAATTTTTAGCTGGGGTTTGATTTTTTACAAATTTTTACAAAAAACGTTTTAATTTTATTTAATTAAAATTGTTCATTTCACTTCCTGTTAACTTCTTTGTCTCTTTTTTGGTTATGAATTCTTCCCCTAGCCATATATCTGGCAGCTAGTTTCTTTCATTCTCCTCTAATTTATGATGTCACCTTTTATGTCTATATTATGTATTTGTTTGGAGCTTGTCTTGGTACACAATATTCAATATTGGTCTCTATCTAGTTTCTGCCAGACTGACTTCCAGTTTTCACAAGTTTTTGTCAGATAAGGAGTTCTTGACCCAATAGCTAGAATCTTTGGTTTATCAAACTATTGTACTTCTTTGCTTCTGTGTATTATAAACTTAATCTGGGAAAATTTTCAGTGGAACCCTATAATTCTAGAATATCCAGAACAATAGATATCCTAGACAAGACCTTGTAAAATATAGTACCTACCTCCCCCCACCTCATAAATGAGCCCCCTGAACACTATACCAGTTTCAAGGCACATTATAAAATCATATCTCACAAAGTCCCTACTGAGATGTTTCTGTAAGTTTAACATATGTGCCAATTAGATAGCACAAAATTATGAGCAAAGGAATGACTAAAAAAATTATTGAGTATTTACTATAGGCAAAACCTTGTGTTTTATATTTATCATTATATAATTAAACAGTTTAGCAAAGTAAATGACCAGAAAGATCCACCCTACTCTAACCCTGCCCATTGTGGGCCAGGTGTGACTACCAGCTATATGGGCTTCCTCAGATTAGAAAACAGTTAACAAAAGGAGGTTCAGATGTAGCCTTAATTCAGCTGAGTAGCATTTTCCTTGCTTGGTCAGAAACCTGAGGTAGAAACTCCAGCTTCTCACATCCGGACAGTTTTTTAACTCAACTGAACATGAAGCTAGGTCAAGGGCTTAAGCCTTTGGCTCCTGAACCAATTAAATCTTTTACTTAATTTTTTTCACTTTCTTTCTCTTTTTTATTTTTTGGCAACTTTCAACATTCATTTTTATCTAAAATTTTGATGACCCAATTAAATCTTAAGCACAATTTCAGGAAAACCTGCTCTAAATGACATGATGTAGGGATATAGGATACTGCTCCCACCAACCCCCATTCACACAGGGTCATATTTTCTCAGTTGTTACAACAACAACAACAACAATAATAATAATAACGATAACAATAATAATAATATTTACATAGCACTTACTATGTGCCAGGCACTATGCTAAGAGCTTTACAATGATAATCTCATTTGATCCTTACAATCACCCTGAGAGGTAGGTGCTATTATTATCCTCATTTTACCGATGAAGAAATGGAGGCAAACAAAGGTTAAGTGACTTACCCAGGGTCACACAGCCCATAAATGTCTGAGGCTGGATTTGAACTCAAGTCTTCCCGATTCCAGGCACAGTACTCTATTCACTCTGCCACCCATCTGCACCGTCATAATGCCAGTAGAGGCCACACACATAGGCAACATGTGTGATCAAAGAATGTCTGCTTCTGTGAAACGTGCATGAATGGACACATAGAGAGGGCATGTGTCTTGGAAATATCTCTGACTAAGAAATACATATGAGGGCCAAATGCATATAGAACATACAGAGAACATGTTTATCTGCGTGACATTCCTACATTATTGCTATGTGTCCAACAAAGCAAGACGCTTTCTCTGTTGACTGGACGTCCTCTACTTATCTGATTCCCCTGCTTTTGATATTGACGCTACTGCTGCTACTGACTTCTGCTGGTCATCTCCACTGAACCACATTGGAAGAAAAGGGGGAGTGATCAAGGTTAAATGACTTGCCCAGGGTCACACATCTAGTAAGTGTCTGAGGTTGGATTTGAACCCAGGTCCTCCTGACTCCAGGGTCTGTGCTCTATCCACTGCATCACTTAGCTGCCCGTGAACCACATTTTAAATAATTAATTTTATTGACATTCTATGTTTTTAAATCAAGTACATTACCCAATCTATCCACTCCCCCCTGCTTCCCAGACAGTACCCCTTTTAACAAAGAACAAAAATCAGGGAACCAAAAAGTTCAGGAAAACAAACCAACATATCAAAAAAGCCTGATGTTATATACAATGTTCTGCAACCAAAGCCCCCTACCTCTGCAAAGAAGCAGGACAAGATATCTTCATATGTGTGTATGTGTGTATGTATGTGTGTGGGTATGTAGGTATGTAATACACATATGCATATATACACACTTGTTTATGCATATGCACATATGTATTTCTATATAAGTATGTGTATGTATATGCATGTGTATATATGTGTATGTGTGTGCGTATATACATGCATGTATGTACATATTATACATGTGTATATCTATGTGTGCACATAGGTGTGTACACATTCATGTGTATATGTGTGTATGTATATAACAAGGTACCTTCATATATACATATATATGTATATATCTCACAGCATGTCCCAAACGTCCAACCCTTCATGACACTATTTAGGGTTTCCTTGGCAAAGATACTGGAGTCATTTGCCATTTCCTTCATCTCATTTTACAGATGAGGAAACAGACAAACAGGGTTAAGTGACTTGCCCAGGGTCACACCGCTAGCAAGTGTCTGAGGCCAGATTTGAACTCACAAAGAGGAGTCTGCCTAAACTCCAGGCCCAGCACTCTGTGCACTGCACCACCTTGCTGCCCCCACTTTTAAACTATTAAGTCTTAAAACTTACTAAGAGTTTTGGGCTTGTACACACATGTATACACACATACACACATGTCCGTATATTATGGACATCAAACCCTTATTAGAGATATTTTATAAAAAAAAATATTTTCTCTGTAGATACTCTTTCCCTTTCTTATCACAATTGTGTTCATTTTGTGCATAAAAAAGCTTTTCAGTGTTTTCCGTATCTCCACTGAATACAGCCAACTGCTGGAATTGTATGTGCTATTTGGCCTCTTCCTGCAAGCATGAGGTTTCAGCTCTTTTAGCCATAGACTTTGCTCTCCAAACTCAAGAGTTCTAGGATACAATTAAATTTGCCTTTAATACGCATATGAGGTGCCCAGGCTCAGGTGCTCCCACACTAGTACTATTCCCTAACACAAGAGTCAATCAAACCTCTCCAAAAAAGGCAAACTTTCCCAATGCATCCAGTGATACTCTAGATTTAACCACTAATTCTCGTACGGTTTTGGTTCTGGCCATTGGGATCTATTTGCCAAGTCCTTCGGCTGGTGCTTTTCCAACTGGTATCCTATAGTTGGCAGAATCCTCTAGCTGCTTCTCATATGGCTGACATGTCACCCATGGAGAAAGGGGAATGGCCCCAAGGACAGACCTTGGCTTGGAAAGCTGGTTCTCTCTTCAGAACTCCACCTGCACGTTTCTGACCAGGAAAACCCCATGATACCTCATCCTTTTATTCATCTTCTCTGGCATACTTGTTCTCTCACTCCCCAGCAGACAGCTGAAGCCTGGTCACTCCCTTCTGAGTGAGAAGGCTGAAGAGGGAGAAAAACGATTTTAATAATTTATGCCTTATCAGTTTCTAAACTGGAGATCACCACTCCCTACTCCCATAGCCTTCTCTTCTTGGCTTACTCTTTTCCATGTTTTATAATAAATCCTCTATGTGGACTATTAAAAAAAAAAGATTGGGAATTATGAACAGAAAACAATAAAATTCCAATGTTTTTAATCAGTTTTCCTCATAAGGTACATATGAGACAAGCCCAAAAAGTCATGGAAAACCAAAAAGGATAGGTATTATATTTAGAATGATATAACAAGGGACAATCCAATAAAGGAAGAGGCGAAGTGACATGGAGACCATTTTCCATTGCATTATTCTAAGTAGACACATGTTTCTTGAATTTAAATCTGCTAGAACTCAATGGAGTTCCATACATGCCGAAGATATTTATATGTTTGTGGCAGTCATAATGATAGTATAATAATGTCACCAGGAATAGACTTATCTAAAGGGTATTGCTGCTGTGGTTCAGTCTTATCTGACTCTCCATGACCCTATTTGGGGTTTTCATGGCAAAGATACAGGAATGGTTTGCCATTTCATCTCTAGCTCATTTTATAGATGAGGAACTGAAGCAAACAGGATTAAGTGACTTTCCCAGGGTCACGCTGCTAGCAAATGTCCAAGGCCAGATTTGAACACATGAAGATTAGTCTTCCTGATTCCAAACCCAGTGCTCTATCCACTGTGCCACTTAGCTGCCCAAGGGGAAGTGACAACCAACTGAAAAGGAAAATACAAATTCAGAGAAACTGAACAGTATAGAACATCACTGCTCTTTGGGTTTCCTTATATTTATATATAAATATATATTGTATATAAAATATATATATTTTACATTTTTACTGTTCGTGATCTTAAAATGCACACCAATTAGGTTGAGTCTGTTGTGTGCTTTCATTTACAGTGAGCCAAATAAATCTGAAATACCTTGAATAGTAAATGCCAAAAATGATTGAAATCCATGTGAACTATAAATTTAAAATGCTGTGTATTTTGTGATGGTTTGGTTTTTGCATTATGCAAAGGACATAATTGGAGACCGTACCGTGACAGAAGGATGTTCAGGTGACAAATTGCATTGTGAAAATCTTCTTTGTGTTTAAATATAGAACATTCTTTCCTTTAAAAAGACATGAATTGCATCAGTTCACATGGAAGCAAAAGATGAAATGAGATGATGCAAGGCAGCATTCATTTTGCTGTGCCCCAGATTTAGGTCCACCCAAATTCAAAGATATGGGCTCAGTTTCATGTAAAGTCGCTATGCCCCATTACTGAGTTAATAAGCATGTTCATCGTGATGAGGGCAGTAATAGATGCTCTGAATTCAAAAGGGTTGGCCAGACCAAGAGGCTTTGGACACTGAATCCAGAACCAGAAGATAGAGGCACAGGGGTTGATTCTCACGTTAGTTGTCACTCTTTCCAAAACACTTCCCATTTTCGGTCTTCATTATCCTTCTTTGTATGAGGAGGAAGTTGGTCCAGATGACCTCTAAGGCCTCTTTCTGCCAACTCTAAATGTCATAAGTATCAACTGTGATTTATTCTTCAACTTTTAGCCCAACCTCCTCCAACATATGACCAGATTCTGTCATTTAGAGCAAGTCAAATGGGTAGAACATAGAGAACTAACCTGTGGGCTGCCATTTTGACATTAAGAAATCTTTCTGCCCATAAACATCACCCCCATGGCCAATTACAATGTCTAAAATTCCCATAAGCATACTCACTTCTTAGGATTCCTTTCTCTGTCACAAATAGTGACAGAGCTGGAATTCAAATCTAGTTTTTCTGACTCTAAATTTTCTGGATCATGCTTATTAATCAAAATTACTTGGACAGTTGTAGCCCATTATCACCCAGTATTACCAAAAGAAAAGTATGACCCTGAAAAAATAGGACACTGGGCAGGAAAATTTAAATGTAACATGGTGCCATTCTAACATGGGGCTCTGCCTGGCCTGGGTGAAGGAGAGTTATAGAACAGCCAGTAGATGTGAACAATAAATACATTCAGGGTGCTGGTGAGGGTGTGTGTATATGTAAACATTTATTACACACTGACTATGTGCCATGCACTGTGCTAGTCTCTGAGATATAAGGAAAGTCGATAGATAGTCCCTGCCATCAAGGAGCTTACAATCACATGGAAACAATTATATATAAACAAGCCATATGCAGAATCAATAAGATATAATCAACAGAGGAAAGGTACTAGAATTAAGGAGGATCAGGAAAATGTTCCTGTAAAAGATGGGATTTTAGCTGGGACTTAGACAAAGCTGGGAAAATTAGGTGGTGAAGATGCGGAAGAAGAGTATTTCAGATATGGGAGATGGGCAAGGAAAGTGTTCAGAGTTGGGAGATGGAGCGTCTTGCGTGAAGAAAGGCAAGGAGGCCAGGGTAACTGGAACTAAGAGCATATTGTGGGGTAGAGGGTAGAAGAAGATGAAGAGGTGGAAACAATAGTTATGAATAGCTTAGAATGCTATAAAGAGATTTTTATATTTTATCCAGAGGTAATAGGAAGCCACTGGTGTTTATTAGGGGCGTTTATAGGTGGTCAAGTCTGCACTTTAGGAATGGCACTTTGAATGAACTGGAGTGAGGATAGACTTGTGGCAGTCAGAGCAACCAGTAGACCCATTGCAATAGTCCAAGTGTGAGATGCTGAGAGCCTGCACCAGTGTAGTGGTAGTTTCAGAGAAGAGAAAGGTGCATATGCAAGAAATGTTACCAGAGTCAAATCAACAGGTCATTGCAACAATTTGGACTTTGAGGCAGGGAGAAATTCAATGGTCAAGGGTGACAACTAGTTTGCGAGTATGAGAGGATGATGGTGCCCTCTACTGTAATAGAGAAGTTTGGAAAAGGGGAGAGGGGATTTGGGGAAAGATAACATCTTCATTTTCAGACATACTGAGTTTAAAATGTCTAAAAGATGGCAGAGTGGAGGTTAGCAGAGAGATTAGTGATGAGAGAGATTATTAGAGATCTAATAATTAGAGATTAATAATCATCAGCATAGATCTGCTCATTGGCTCCACTGGAGCTGATGAGATCACAAATGTAACAGTACAAAAGGAGAAGAAAAGAGGATCAAGGACAGAGACTTTAGGATACCCACAGTGGGCATGTGTTTCCTAGATAAAGATTCAACAAAGACTGAGGAATAGTCAGAGATGTAGGAGGAGAACCAGGAGAAAACAGTATCCTAGAAATCTAGAGAGATGAGAATATCAAGGAAAACGGGGAGATTGGCAGTTTCAAAGATTCAGAGGTCAAGGAGGATGAGGAGAGAGAGAGAGAGAGAGAGTGTGTGTGTGTGTGTGTGTGTGTGTGTACTTGAAATTAGGTTTATAGAGTGGTGGACATGTAGCAAATGTCCAAGAAAAAAAAAACTTACCCAGTTTTGCCTAGTATGAGATTTATTAACAGAAAAATAAAACCTTATTTATTTCTCTGAGGATCAGAAAACATATTGAATATGATGTATTTCTATGACAATAGAAAAAGGATGATAATTTTCCCCCCAACCACACCCCACCTCCAATCATTGGCAGGCATTTAGGATATCCATTCTGCTAGCATGGGAGTTAGCTGCAAGGGTGCCTATCTATTGTTCTCTAAGGGTGAATGAGAATCTGAGTTTCTCACCTAACTGGTATTTTAAAATTTATACATAAATTTTTATAAGAATAATTTACATATCCTTGAAGAGGGTATTGGTAGGGAATAAGTGAGTTCCCACAAAAGATATGTCCAATTAGATCTGATCTTTACTATCACACAATTGACTGAAAGATGCAGAAAATTCAAGATCTCTCTGTGCTTATCATTTGTTGACTTCCTAATTTTTAAAAGCATTTGATTTAGGAGTGGAAAACAATCAGTTAAAGGGTCTCATCCAACAAAGTGTCACTCGGGTATGTGCCCCAATTACACAAAACTGCCTGAGAGATAGAGCAACAGAGATAACCTTGTTCACTTTGCAGTAATGTCAAATGAAGTATAAAATAGGAATATGGGTGTTCTGTGTTATCAGTATATTTATTGTGGAAAGGCATGGTGAACAAGCAGTGAGTTAGGCGAGGAATTGAACTGGAAGAGGAAAGTGGGTTGGATTGCCTTTGGAAAATTGCAAGGTTATTTTAATGACCCACCCCCACCCCACCCCATACTTCTCCTTAAAAGAAAGACCCATGTTTTAATACCAAAATCCTGTTTTATGTTGCATGTTGTAAAACTTTACATTCTCCAAAGAAATGAAATTGAGAATCACTCAAAGGGTTATGGAGAGGTAGATGCTGACTAATTGGATAAGGTGCTTAAAAAGGAGGATTATGAAGGAGAAGTGATAGAACGGGTGTCATTAAACACAAGTATGCATTTTTAAAAGATGGATAGATAAGATAATAATAATAATAATAACAATAACAATAATGGTGATGATGATGGTAGCATTTAATAGTATTATAAGGTTTGGAAAACACTTTAAAAATACTGTGTCCTTCTATACTCTCAAACACCCCATGGGGTAGATACTATTATGGTCTCCATTTTAGTTGGGGAAACTAAAGCAGAAAGAGGCTAAGTGACTTGCCCAGGATCACACAGCTGGTATGTGTCTGAGGCCAAATTTGAATTTAGGTCTTCCTGACTCTAGGTCCAAGACTCTATCCACTATGCCATCTAAGTCCCATGATGTTTGGTAGTATCTGTGCTAAATTGCTATGCTTTCCATGTCATGAGAACTTGATGAAGGCTTTCAGACTGTTGTGTTGATCTATGGTAACCAACTTATGGGAAGACATGAGGTTGGGCAGGAATCAATGCATTTCAATATGCATTGTTGGAGAGGAATAACCACATCAGTGAGCATAATGGATCACAGTTCCATTAGAATGTTGGAAAATCTCCATATCTAACAAATTTGTGTTTAACATTAGATAGACTTGCCATTTTAGGTAGAAAATGTTTGCCAATTAAGAAAATGGAAACCAAGATTGATAGGGGCCTAAATGTCTTTGAACTCCTTGGTGGCCTTCTAGCTAATCTACTTAATCAACTTCACCAAAATGTTGTGAATATTTCAAAAGACACTTCAGAGATACAAACATCTAGTCACTAGAGTCAATACATCCTACTTTGGCTCAGTCACATTTCACTGAAAACTCCTCCTATTAAGATTCAGCTGTCAATATTCACTTAGAACACATATTTATTTGTAAGAAAGGGAAAAAAATCATTTAGATTTAAAAGAAAATAAAACAACTCTCAATTTTGAAGAAATGGATCAGTTTGCTATAGTAATTGTCTACAGCGTAGCGTTCCTCTTCATCATCAGAGGCTGCTACTGATCTCCAAAGAGAACTTGTCCCCATGGAGGAGTTGAGCTCATCCCCAAAACTCCTACTACTCCATGCTCTGAATGGCTAAGCATGTAGTGGCAAGAATTTCAGAAATGAACACAGGAAAACAAAAAAGTGAAAGAGGAAGAAGAATCAGGGCAAATAAAAACAGAGTGATATATCAGGGATTTGAGAGGCTTGCAGATTTCTCCATCCCTCTTACCAGGATCGAAATTTGGAATCTCGATGTAGACACACGCAGAAACCAAGAAGTTTCATCATTATTATTATTGCCTGATTTGGGGAATACATGTAGTCAGATTCTATTCTTCCAGACCCTAGAGAAGAACTCAACTCCTTTATGGGGACAAAGTTTCTATGTAAACAATTGTAGCTTCTAATGATGAGGGGATCCCTGTTAGGTAAAAGTGATAGAAAACATCTACACCAAAGTGATGCATTTCTTCTAGATCTAGAGTTGTTCTATCTTCTCTCTAAATTAAAATTTTCCTTTCTTACAAGTATGTGGTCTAGGCAAATATTAATGGCCAGATTTAAATAGGCAGAGTTTGCAGCAAAATGGGGCTGAGTCAATGTAAGACCTATTGACTCTGGTTCCTGAGGAGATTCTTGGGGAGAAACAGGAAAAATGTAATAAATTCTGATTAGGAATCAAGTTAAGTTTGTGTAACCAGGCTTCTAAACAAGCCTGGGTATTTCATGTGCAGCTGGTATATGGAAGGAGGCATGATCCCACATTGATGTGCTGGGATGAGATAAGGAGCAGAGTGAGTACAACAGCCACCACAGAGAGGGAAACATGGAGTTCCAGAGACTTTGGGAAGACTTGGACAGAAAAGCTGCAGTCAGCTCCTCAACATAGCTCTGATTCCCAGCTTGCCCCCCCAATGACTTCAGAGACATAGTTTTTCTTTAAGGGAAATAGGCTCTCTCTTTTCTTTAGAGCCAAGATCACATATTGCTCTTGTGTAAAGAGTCAATCCTCTCTTGTACATTCTATTTTGTGTATCTTATTCAATTTCTGTTTGCTGCTTATTTGGACCTTTGGATTTATTCTTGCTCTATATTTGTAACAATCTTTTGTTTAACCAGCATTTGGTATTAAGGAGATGAGTTGACAAAGATTAGCTAAGGGCCATGCCTTCCCTCTTAAGAGTGACAAAGGCAGCAATAATTATTCTGAACCTATCATGCAATAATTCTATCCAATATACATTTAGGAAAATGGAAAAAAAGAGTATGAGGCCTCAAGGGCTTCCTGGGGCCTATTTTCCCTCCCCTTCTCTAGCTAAGGTCCAGATGTGTAATAATGTCCCTTTCCTCTGCTCTTTTCAGAAATAAGCCAGAACCCAGAGATAAAGGACTTTCCATGATACCAAGAATCTAGGTTTGTACATTTAGATAGCCCATCACACACATACATACACACACACATATGTGTGTATGTATATGTAAGTATGAATGTGTATGTATATATGTACATATCTCTGACATGGATACATATCACATATTTAAAACTTATTTTTATTAAATTTCACAACTGGCAAAAAATATTTGGAAATCAGAATCTTATTCACACAAGCTTTGGGCCCTGCTTTTGTTCATATTAAGCTTTCTCCTATCCACTCCAAACTTCTCTATGTTTTTAGAATTGCAGCCCAGTATTTTCAAAACCACCCTATTCCTTTTATGCTGAATATAAATTGAGACACACATGATTTTAAAAGCATACTACAGAGTCGATTTTCAAAAGACCTTGGAAAATGCCTTATATTGATTATACCACCAACATACCTACTACTATTACAAACCAGCCACAGGTGGTATTTTGACATTATCTCAGCATATTTCAAATATTATAAGTCTTCCTTAGCTTCTTAAATAAATTATTTAAAAATCTGCCTATTAATGGAAAGCCAAAATATACAGATTTTGTAAAAATATGTATTCTGTTATTTTTTTTAAAATGCACAGTATTTACTCAGAATACAAGTGCTCTCACATTGCCTCTTATAAAAATCCTGTCACTGAACAAAGTCCAGTATCATCACAACAGTTATTAAGAAGTTTATAACATTAACTATTAATAAAAATAGCATAAAGTCTGAGAGAAATTATTGTTATAATTCAGCTGATTTTACCACTTCAGTTCCACTGCCATCTTGACAAAAATAAAATGTAAAGCATAACCAAATTAAAGTTTACGATGCATAGAAAAAGGTCAAAGTTTATCTGAAAATGGAGCAGGGCGGGGAGACAGAGACAAAGAGAATTTTTAATGAAATTCCAAAAAAAGAGAGAAATTTTAAATGAAATTCCAAGAATCCATTTGTTAAAATTATATTGTGAGAAATCAAATCATATGAGATTTCATATGCTTAGATTCTGATGCCAGTACATTTCAGTTGTTATTTAAAATCCCTGAAACACAAGGGTATCAATCCCAAAAACTACCGCTACCTAAAACCACATCTTGGAACTCCTTAATGGGATAGAGGGCCTGGGTCAAATTACAGAGTCAGAGCAAAATATATTTGTAGAAGTCAAGAAGAGAGAGTTCTACCGCCAAACTGTCAACCCAGGCCCAAGGGGAGATGAGCACTCACCCTGCACACACAACCACCTTAGGATTGCTCCTCATCTCTCATTTGGTCTTGGGTTTTTGTGGGGTTTTTTAGCTTTTTGGGGGGAGGCAATCGGAGTTAAGTGACTTGCCCCAGGTCACACATCTAGTAAATGTCAAGTGTCTGAGGCTGGATTTGAACTCAGGGCCTCCTGACACCAGGGGCAATAACAAAAAAAAAAAAAAACACCCAAAGCTGTAGAAAAAAAATTTCAGGGTGTTCTGTTTGTTTTTCAAAATAACATTTTATGACCATATCTATAGCTATCTCTTTATCTATATCACACATGTATACATATACACACACATACAAGGTACACATCTTCATTTTTGTGTGTATATATGTGCACAAGTGTATATACATATGTGTACAGTGTATATCTTTGCATGTGTATTTAATATTTAGTTCAGATCTGTAATTTTATTGATGTAGGAACCACAAAATGTTGTAATCATTATATAGCATGTCCCAAAAGTGTTAGGGCAGTTTTAAGCTATTAAGGCTAAATGTATGTGTATATGTGTGTGTGTGTATATACACACACAGAGATCTATATACACATGCATATACATATATACCTAAGTATACACACATGTACATATATAGCCATACATAACTATAATACATATAATATATAATAAATATTTATATGTGCTCATATATATACATATTCTGCACCACTTTACATAAGATTTCACATTCTTTGAATTCTTCATTGTGAGATAATTTTCCATAGCATCTAAATACTGTAATTCTTTCAGCTATTCCCCAATTACTGAGCACATACTATGTTTCCAGCATTTTTTTAAATCACAAATAATAATTCCATGAACATTTGTGTACATATGGGTCTTTTTATGCTATCAACAACCTATAGGGATATACTTCCATTAGTGAAATCTCTGAGTAAAAAGGCATGAACAATTTATTCATTTTTCTTGTATAATTGCACATTGTTTTCCATAAGAATTGAGCAAATCCAGAGCTACACCAGAAATGGATTACTATTCCTGTTTTCTCTCAGCCCCTCCAACAATGAATTTTCCCATCTTTGCTAACTTGATGGATGTGAAGGGATAGTTTGGGGTTGTTTAATTTACATTGCTCTGATTATTAGTAACAAAACCACAGCAAATCACATACACATATTTTAAATGGTTTTAATTATGACCAAGTTGAAATTATGTCAGGGATATAAGGATGATATAGTATTAGGAAAGTGACTAATATAATTAATCATATACATAACAGAAATAATATATGCTATCATATTATATAAATAGCTGCAATAAAAGCCTCTGATAAAATATACACCCATTTAAATGTTAGGTATGATTTCCCTTTGAGACCTTTTTCATAAGGAACAGTTAATGGTAAAAAGAACAGAAAAAGAGTGTTTTGCATAAAGGAAGAGGTTTATACTAAGTATCAAAGCATCTGGGATAAACATTTTGATACCTAATATTAGGAGAAAAATTATTTTAACATACATTGCTAAATTATGTACATGGAGAATTACAGCTTTCAGATGGAATTTGTAGAGGTTTGTTTGTTTTAGGATATTTATTTCAAAGATATACTGAGAACAAATATGAAAACATTTCCATCATCACCTCAGTGAAATAACTCCTCATATACCATCTTATTTTTTGGTGAGAGTAGTCTGATAATTTAGCTCACTTCCTACAGATGTTCACATCCAAAGATGTCGTCTCTGATGTACGAATCCTTGTCTCAGCTATCACTGGATTGGAGTCCAAAAGGTGACACTTTATTCCCAGTACAACATTGATGCTATACCGACTCTGGAATGGTAGGATGTGGGAGAGACCTCCTGACCTTTTGGGCTCACAAAGTCAGAGGCTTCAATCTCCTTCACCTAAAACAGAACAGAACTATCACTGAAGCCAAGGCCTTCCCATAGGTCGATACGTCTTCAGAGGGGAGAAGTCAACTTCTCCCCTTACACCATTTTTTCTCACTATATGGTGAGAATGAAGGAGGCACAAAATGAAGCAAAGATGGTTTGCATAATTTGGGAGGGAAAAGGATCTGTAGTAGATTAGAGGCCTTGGTATGTCTACTAACATTGTAGAGTCGTCTCACTTAGGTAGGAACAGTTCATCATAAAATGTCAGAGAAAGAGCTTTTATTTACTAAAAACCATAAAAATGTGATGGGAAAGAATCACAGTTTTAAGTGTACCAGAGACCCTCCACTTTATTGAAGATTTCAGAACCAAAGCATGATGGATGTCTCTCCTCATTTGTCTATACAAGTTTTATGACTGAAAAAAGGTAAAACTAAGAAAACAAGAAATCATATAAACATTTGGAGACTGAGGTATGATTTAAAAAGCACTATCAATTTGATAGTTTGATGGGTAATTTGGGGAGTTGTGACTTTTTAGGTGAAAAGTAAACCACTCATTGAAGCCAGTGGAGAGAGAAACATCTTGCAAAACCTCAGTAGACAAGGAATACACCTGGGTTTGAAAAGTGGCTCATTGGAGATGTAGTTAGAAGCAGTCAGCTAAGAAAAGGCCAGTTGAGTTTGATTCCTGATTGGTTAAGAGCTCCAGGGAAGGTGATGTTGTTGTAGTTCAGTTGTGGCTGACTCTTCATGACCCCAATTTGGGGTTTTCTTGGCAAAAATACTGGAGTGGTTTGGCATTTTCTTCTCCAGCTCGTTTTACAGATGAGAAAACGGAGACAAACAGGGTTAAGTGACTTGTCCAGGGTAAAAGTCTGAGGCTAGATTTGAACTCATAAACATGACTCCAGATCCAGTACTCTCTCTACTGTGCCAGCTAGCTGCCCACCTATAAATGAGGGTACCACCTTTCAGCAAAACCAAAAATTGGAGAAAAAGTAAAGCTTGTCCTAAGTGCGGGTTGCTCTCTGCTGCCACCTCTGGTTTGAGAAGTAAAAGCAGAGGGAGTTTTGTGGTGATGGTACCCTGAACAATGAAACTAAACTATATTGCTGTGGGATTCTGATTGGACAGCAAAGCATCTGATTGAGTGAATAATTGACTGGTCTGGTCTGTATCCCTCAAGATAGTTGGTCTGCATAAGCTTGGCAGGTGTCTTACTTAAATTATTATTCAAATTAATTGCTAACACTTTCTAAATGTCCTTTCAAGGGGGATATTAATTAAAAGATCTTGTAAAGGCTATGCTGGAGGAGAGAAAAAGAAAGGAAGATGTCTCCCTTGTTGAAGAATTGTGAGAATCAACAGTCCAGCAGTGAGTTGAGAAGCCCTTTTGTGTGATGCAGACATTCCTGAATGAACCAATAACGCTGAAGCCTGAAATCTGAGTTGCATTTCCCTAAGTATGAGTTTTTCTCCATCGTGTTTTTTTGTTTTTGTTTTTCCTTCCAGATTCCCATAAATGTGTGTTCATTCTTCACCACTGCTATGGAGTGCATTGATCGAAGAGTATGATACAAGTTTATATATATATATATAGTGATATATTTTATTATTTATGCTTTTGCTTTACTGTATTAATAACTATAACATTCTTTCTTTTACTTTATTGTCAAGTTGAAGATCCAAAAGTTGATTTATTGTTAATGGCTGGTTGTATAAATATCACACACTGTGTGGATACATTACCTTATGAGTGGCTGGTTATATAGGTGAAAAAAAAATCAATTGGGGTTAAAGTGCTACATTGGTGAGGAGAGGAAGCCTATTTCCCCAATATCAGGGAAACCCCTAGCACTCTGAGAGTTCCACTGTAGTTGTGTATTGGTGTTCTAGTTCTGGGAACTCTGATCTGCTCCTGTGAAAACAAGGTGGAAAGAGTAAGTCAATCCCAGAAAAAGGGTGGAGATGTCTAATATACTCTAATATATTAATATATGCTAATATAATGTACTGGGGAGAAGTGTGAGGCTCTCAAATATGCCACTGTGGCCGACATAGACATTCCATAGTGTTATAGTGATGTTCTCACTGTAACACACTTTCAAGGTGATAATATAGGGGCATTGGAATAGATCGCATATATTTTAGGGTATACATTAAAAAAAAAACTCTAAAAATCACAGGTGGAAGTGTCCTTTAAATTTTGTTTTTGTTGTTAGTGACCTTTATTTTCACAACACATTCATTTTCTTTTCTTTTCCTTTTTTTTGTTTGTTTTGTTTTTGGCTAAGCAATGGGGTTAAGTGAGTTGCCCAGGGTCACACAGCTAGTAAGTGTTATGTGTCTGAGGCTGGATTTGAACTCAGGTCCTCCTGAATCCAGGGCTGGTGCTCTATCCACTGCACCACCTAGCTGCTCCACATCACATTCATTTTCAAACATTTCACTTCTCCTGCTAATGCAGTAATCCTTTCATTGTAATATTTCTTTCAAATAAAAAGAAAAATCAATCATTTTTGTAAAAAATAATCAACAGATACTACATATGTGTTATATATATATATATATATATATATATATATATATATATATGTATGTATGTATAAGCAAATGGATCAATTCACCAAGTGCAACTGTATTCCCCAGGGGCTAGTTAGCCCAGCTTCAAAGTCCTTTGTAGGTCCACACTCCTAAAACTGAATCTCACAAGCCTTTACCTGTGCATTTACCTCTAATAGTCAGCTAGAGTGAGTGAGCTCACTAGAGAGTCGATTCAGTAGTGAGCTAGAGGACACAATTAGCTCAAAATAAAAACCTTTACTGAGATGATATCATAAGAATATCAGCTACAAAACATTTCTCCCATAAACTTGGAGCACATTCTCCCACAAGTACAAAGCTTTATTGGAAAGAGTGGTCATGTGTATAGAGTGGACTAGTAGAGATGCACATACTTAGGGAGCAAATGCGGCCAAGGAGACTCACTTGCATGACTGCAGACCCCGGCGTTCTTTCTTTGCTTGTGGAATCTTCATGCTGCTCCGTTCTCTTCTAGGCATATCACTACACTGAGTGTGTTGGACCAGTTCTTTGGTTCCCGGTTTCCTCCATGCCTTCCTCCTGTGCTCCAGACTATATCTTCAGCCCCAATATTAAAATTCATGCTGAGGGTCCCTAGCCACCACACTCCTATAGATAGTATCTTCCCCTATTAGGATGCAAACTCTTTAGGAGAAGGGCAATCTTGTTTTTTGTTTTGTTTTGTTTGTTTGGTTGGGTGGTTGGTTGGGTTTTTTTTGGTATGTATATCTGCAATGTTTATCATAGTGCCTGATATAATTAGCATTTAGCAAATGTTTTTTTTCATTGATTGATTTACTTGTTCCCCTGCATGATAATATGACTGATAGGAAGAAGGAAATAAGCATTTATGAATTGCACTTTACACATGATATCTCATTTTATCCTCACAACAATTCTGGGAGGTAAGCACTATTATTATGCCCATTTTACAACTGAGAGGGCGGCTAGGTGGCACAGTGAATAGAGTGTTGGTCCTGAAGTCAGGAAGATTCATGTTCCTGAGTTCAAATCTAACCTTGAACACTTACTAGCTGTGTGACCCTGGGCAAGTCATTTGACCTTGTTTACCTCAGTTCTATAGCTGTAAAATGAACTAGAGAGGGAAATGGCAAACCACTCCAGTATTTTTGCTAAGAAAACCCCAAGCGAGTCATAAAGAATTGTGTAGGACAAAAACGATTGAACAGTAATAACATACAATTGGGAAAACTTAGACAAACAGAAAGTAAGTGACTTGCCCAGGGTCACACGACTAGTAAGTGTCTGAGGTTAGATTTGAACTCAGGAAGACTTGGCTAGATTTGAATTCTGGTCGATCTTGACTTTAAATCCAATACTCTCTCCTAGTAACCTTCTAAAAGGGAAGTATAGGCAATGAGTAATTCTCTCTCAAGAGCTAATTTTTTCTTCTAGCTGAATCTCACGTGTTGCCCAGATGTCTCCTGACTTGACCAAATTCTTAAAAAGTTTGTCTTACTTTTTTAACCTCTTCCCCCTTTGCCCCTGGCAACCAATGGCTAGCCATGTTATAATCCCATCACATTTGAGTGAATAACTTCTTAAACCATTATAAAGAGGTAACAAAGTGAAAACATTTCTTAATACTTCCTTTTGGACCTCATACCTCATTGTTTTTTTGTTATCTACCCCTTATATCCAGTAATTTTATCAAAAGGGCTATGGTAAAAAAAAAATGATTTATCACTCCTCTATAGCTACTATAGGTCCAAATCATTGGAACTTTTCTTTTCTTTTTTTAAAATTTTTTTATTAATTTATTTTGATTTATCAATAATCACTTCCATATGGTTTTGAGTTTAAAATTTTCTCCCCCTTCCTCCCCATCACCCTCCCCAAGACAGAGCACAATCTGATAAAGGCTATACATTTACATTCATATTAAACATATTTTCACATTAGTGATGTTGTAAGTAGAAATTAAAACCAATAGGAGAAACTATCAGAAAGAGGAAACAAAACTCAACAGAAGAGAAAAAAAAATAACAGTTCGGCTTCCATAGTTCTTTCTTTGGGTGTGGATAGCATTTTCCATCACAAGGCCTCTGGAGATGTCTTAGATCCTTGTATTACCAGGAAGGGTTCAGTTTATCAACAGTAGTTATCACACAATGTGGCTGTTATTGTGTACAACATTCTCTTGGTTCTGCTCACTTCACTCAGCATCAGACCATGTAAGTCTTTCCAGGTTTTTCTGAAGTCAGCCTGTTCATCATTTCTTATAGCATGCTACTATTCCATCACATTCATATACCACAACTTGCTCAGCCATTCCCCAATTGATAGGCATCCTCTCCATTTCCAATTCTTTGCCACCACAAAAAGAGCTGCTATGAATATTTTTGTACATGTAGGTCCTTTTCCCATTTGTGTGATCTCTTTGGGATATAGGTCTAGAAGTGCTATTGCTGGGTCAAAGGGTATGCACATTTTGATAGCTCTTTGGGCATAGTTCCAAATTGCTCTCCAAAATGGTTGGATCATTTCACAACTCCACCAACAATGCCTTAGTGTTCCAATTTTACCACATCCTCTCCAACATTTATCATTTTCCTGTTTGGTCATGTTGGCCATTCTGATAGCTGTGATGTGGTACCTCAGAGTTGTTTTGATTTGCATTTCTCTAATCAATAGTGATTTAGTTTTCATATGACTATAGATGGTTTTAATTTCTTCATTTGCGAGCTGTCTATTCATATCCTTTGACTACTTATCAATTGGGGAATGGCTTGTATTCTTATAAATTTGACTTAATTCTTTATATATTTTAGAAATGAGGCCCTTATCAGAGAGACTGGTTGTAAAAATTCTTTCCCAATTTTCTACCTTCATTCTAATCTTAGTTGCATTAGCTTTGTTTGTGCAAAAACTTTTCAATTTAATGTAATCAAAATTATGTATTTTGCTTTTTGTAATGTTCTCTATCTCCTGTTTGGTCATGAATTCTTCTGCTCTCCATAGATCTGACAGGTAAACTATTCCTTGCTCTCTCAGTTTACATATAGTATCAGTCTTTATATCAAAATCATGTACCCATTTTGACTTTATTTTGGTATATAGTGTGAGATTTTGATCTATGCCTAGTTTCTGCCATACTCTTTTCCAGTTTTCCCAGCAGTTTTTTTCAAAGAGTGGGTTCTTATCCCAGAAGCTGGGGTCTTTGGGTTTATCAGATAATAGATTACTATAGTCATTGACTACTGTGTCTTGCATACTTAACCTATTCCACTGATCCACCACTCTATTTCTTAGCTAGTACCAAGCAGTTTTGATGATTGCTGCTTTATAATACAATTTAAGATCTGGAATGGCTAGGCCACCTTCCCCTGCATTTCTTTTCATTAGTTCTCTTGATATTCTGGATCTTTTGTTTTTCCAAATGAATCTTGTTATTATTTTTTCTAACTCTATAAAATAATTTTTGGTAGTTTGATTGGTATGGCACTGAATAAGTAAATTAGCTTAGGTAGAATTGTCATTTTTATTATATTAGCTCGGCCTACCCATGAGCAACTGATGTTTTTCCAATTATTTAGATCTGATTTTATTTGCGTGAAAAGTGTTTTGTAATTGTGTTCATAGAGTTACTGGGTTTGTTTCAGGAGGTAGACTCCTAAATATTTTATAATGTCTGCAGTAAGTTTAAATGGAATTTCTCTTTCTATCTCTTGCTGTTGGGCTTTGTTGGTAATATATAGACACGCTGATGATTTATGTGGGTTTATTTTATAGCCTCAACTTTGCTGAAGTTGTTTATTATTTCAAGTAGTTTTTTACTTGATTCTCTGGGATTCTCTAAGTATAACATCATGTCATCTGCAAAGAGTGATAGCTTTGTTTCTTCTTTGCCTATTCTAATGCCTTCAATGTCTTTTACTTCTCTTACTGCTAAAGCTAACGTTTCCAGTACAATGTTGAATAACAGTGGTGATAATGGACATCCTTGTTTCACCCCCGATCTAATTGGAAATGCTTCTAGCTTGTCCCCAGTACATATTTTGCTTGATGAAGGTTTTAGATAGATGCTATTTATTATTTTAAGGAAGACTCCATGTATACCTATGCTCTCTAGTGTTTTTAATAGGAATGGGTGTTGTATTTTGTCAAAAGCTTTTTCTGCATCTATTGAGATGATCGTGTGGTTTCTGTTAGTTTTGGTGATGATATGATGGATTATGCTGATAGTTTTCCTTATATTGAACCAGCCCTGCATTCCTGGTATAAATCCTACCTGGTCATAGTGTATTATCCATGTGGTAAGTTGCTGTAATCTATTTGCTAATATTTTGTTTAAAATTTTTGCATCAATATTCATTAGAGAAATTGGTCTATAATTTTCTTTCTCTGTTTTGACTCTTCCTGGTTTAGGTATCAGTACCACATTTGTATCATAAAAAGAATTTGGTAAGATTCCTTCTTTACCTATTTTACCAAATAGTTTATATAGTATTGGAATTAATTGTTCTTTAAACGTTTGATAGAATTCGCATGTAAATCCATCTGGCCCTGGAGATTTTTTCCTAGGGAGTTCATCAATAGCTTGTTCAATTTCTTTTTCTGAGATGGGGTTATTTAAGTATTTTACTTCCTCTTCTGTTAATCTGGGCAATTTATATTTTTATAAATATATATCCATTTCACTAAGATTGTCAAATTTGTTGGCATACAGTTGGGCAAAATAATTCCTAATTGTTGTTTTAATTTCCTCTTCCTTGGTGGTAGTTTCACCCTTTCCATTCTTAATACTAGTAATTTGGTTTTCTTTTTTCTTTTTTTAAATGAGATTAACCAAAGGTTTATCTATTTTATTGGTTTTTCATAAAACCAGCTCTTAGTTGTATTTATTAGTTCAATAGTTTTTTAATTTCAATTTTCTTAATTTTTCCTTTGGTTTTCAATATTTCTAATTTGGTGTTTAATTAAGGATTTTTAATTTGTTCTTTTTCTAGTTTTTTTACTTGTATGCCCTATTCATTGATCCCCTCTTTTTCTATTTTATTTATGTAAGCATTTAGAGATATAAAACTTCCCCTAAGAACTGCTTTTGCTGCATGCCATAAATTTGGTATGTTTTCTCATTGTTGTCATTCTCTTGAATGAAATTATTGATTGTTTCTATGATTTGTTCTTTGACCCAATCATTTTTAAGGATTAGATTATTTAGTTTCCAATTATTTTTTAGGCTATCTTTCCATGGCCCTTTATGACATATAATTTTTATTGCATCATGATCTGAAAAAGATGCATTTAATATTTCTGCCTTTCTGCATTGGATTGTGAGGTTTTTAATGCCCTAGTACATGATCAATTTTTGTGCATGTACCATGTACCGTCAAGAAGAAAGTATATTCCTTTCTATCCCCATTCAGTTTTCTTCAGAGGTCTATCATACCTAACTTTTCTAATGTTCTATTCACCTCCTTAAATTCTTTCTTGTTTATTTTGTGGTTAGATTTATCTAGTTCAGAAAGGGGGAGGTTGAGGTCCCCCACTAGTATAGTTTTGCTGTCTATTTCTTCCTGTAACTCCCTGAACTTCTCCTCTAAGAATCTGGATGCTATACCATTTGGTGCATCTATGTTTAGTAATGATATTACTTCATTGTCTATGGTGCCTTTTAACAAGATGTAGTTTCCTTCCATATCTCTTTTGATAAGGTCTATTTTTGCTTTTGCTTTGTCTGAGATCAGGATTGCTACCTCTGCTTTTTTTACTTCAGCTGAAGCAAAATATATTTTGCTCCAGCCTTTTACCTTTACCCTGTATGTGTCACTTTTTCTCAAATGTGTTTCCTATAAACAACATAATGTAGGATTATGGTTTTTAATCCAATCTGCTATATGCTTCTGTTTTATGGGAGAGTTCATCCCATTCACATTTACAGTTATGATTACTATCTGTGTCTTTTTCTCCATCCTTTTTTCCCCTCTGTTTATGCTTTTCTGTCTCCTTTCCCCCCCTCACTACTGTTTTGCTTTTGACCAGCGCCTCCTTCAGTCCCACCTCCCTTCTATTATCCCTTTCCCTTTTTTCCCCTTTACCCTTATTGCTTCTTCTCTCCCTTCTATCCCCCCTCCCTTTTCTTTCCCCTTTCCCCTCCTACTACCTATAGTGCAAGTTAGATTTCTATACTTAACTGATTATGTTATTCCCTTCTTGAGCCAAATCTGATGAGAGTAAGGTTCAAACAATGCTCATCCCCCTCCCTTCTTTACCTTTGCTCTAACAGGATTGTGTGTCTTTTCCTGTAATGTAATTTACCCTTGTGTGCTTCCTCCTTTCTCAGTACATTTTCTTAGCTCAGACTAATCCACTTACTTGGATCCACTTAACCCACTTGATTAATTTTTCTTATCATTACATCAAAGTCAACTTATATCCACCCCCTTTATGTACACTCCTTTAACATGGTATAATAATAATACAGTTCACAAGAGTTGCAAGTGTCATCTTCTCTTGTAGGGATGTAAACGTTTTGCCCTTATTAACAACATATTGTATCTTTCTGTCCCATTTACCTTTTTATGTCTCTCTCGAATCTTGTACTTGAAGATCAAATTTTTTGTTGAGCTCTGGTCTTTTTATCAGGAAGGTTTGGAAGTCCCCTATTTCATTGAATATCCATCTTCTGCCCTGAAAGATTATGCTCATTTTCACTGGGTAGTTAATCCTTGGCTGCATTCCAAATTCCTTTGCCTTATGGAATATCATGTTCCATGCCCTACAGTCTTTTAATGTAGAGGCTGCAAGGTCCTGTGTAATCCTGACTGTGGTTCCATGATATTTAAATTGTTTCTTTCTGGCTGCTTGCAGTAATTTCTCTTCAATCTGGTAATTTTGGAATTGAGCTATTATATTCCTTGGCGTTTTCAATTTGGGATCTCTTTCAGGCGGGGAGCAATGGATTCTTTCTATAATTATTTTACCTTCAGGTTCTAGGACTTCAGGGCAGTTTCCTTCATGATTTCCTGAAGGATATTGTCCAGGCTCTTTTTTTCATCATGACTTTCAGGTAGGCCTATAATTTGTAAATTGTCTCTCCTGGATCAATTTTCCAGGTCAGTTGTTTTACCCATGAGGTATTTTACGTTTTCATCTATTTTTTTCATTTTTTTGTTTCTGTTTGACTGATTCTTACTCTCTCGTAGAGTCATTAGTTTCCATTTGTTCAATTCTAATTTTTAACATATTGTTTTTTTCTGTTAGATTTTGTACTTTCTTCTCCAATTGGTCAATTGTATTTTTAAGGGATTTATTTTCTTCATTGTACTTTTTTTTTTTCCAATTGGCCAATTGTACTTTTAAAGGACTCCTCTACCTCTCTTATTTGACTTTCAAAATCCTTCTTGAGTTCTTCTAAGAGGGCTTTTTGGGCTTCAGACCAGTTCATATTCCCTTTTGATATTGCAGATGTGGGTCTGATGACAGTGTTGTCCTCTTCAGAATTTCTGTCTTGATCTTCACTCTTCTCATAATAGGAATCTATAGTACATTTCTTTTTACTCTGGTGTTTCTTTATTCCCTGGCCTTTAAAGAGATTAAGCTCTCCGGCTGGGGAGCAGAGGGTACTGACCCAAGCTTCTTGTGTTGGGAGCCTGGGTCTTGGTCAGTGGCTTTGGGAAGCCTCTTATGTTGGCAATTGGAGGCTGTAGGGTTCCAGCAGCTTATTTGTTGTTGGGCTGGAATCATCAAGGCTGGGACTTTCAGGTAAATCTAGGTTGCCTGTTTTTCCTTCCCTTTAGCTTTGTTTAGCTCCTTTTAGATAAGTGCTGCCAGGTGTTTATCTGCCTGGGGCCCCTTGCAGTGCTGCCTCCCTTATTTCTGTTGAGGTACTGGGAGACTGCTGTAGAATGCTGAGGCACCTGATGGTTTTTTGAGCTGGTTTCCATCAGTTACCCCACCCTCACTGAGGTATTCAGAGGTACTGCTATTGGTGTTTGCCTGCTTGACCACCTGGGCTTCGGGATCTCCTCCTGGTTGGCAGCTGGAGGCTGTAAGGTTCTGATAGCTTACCTGGTGTTGGGCTGGAATCAACAAGGCTGGAACTTTCGGGCACCTCTAGGTTGCTTTCTTCAGCTCCTTTCAAAGGAATGCTGCAGGCTGCTTATCCTCCTGGGGCCCTTTGTAGTGCTGCTTCCCTTATTTTTGCTGAGGCGCTGGGAGACCCATTTGCTGTAGAATGCCGAGGCACCAGAATCTCCTCCTGGTGTGCTAAAGTGGGTCTTTCCACTAGCTAGCTGGGCAACTCCTGTTTTGTACTGCTCCCCTTCCCCCAGGGTAAGAGGGGCCTTTCCTGTTAATCCCTCTAGCTACCTGGGCTACTACACTGCTGCACCCCATCTTTCTTCTGGTCCAGCTGTTCCAGGGTTTTTTTTTTTCTGGGGTGACATTTTCTGGGTTTTCAGAGGTTGATAGGGGAGGGTGACAGCAACTACCTTTTTACTCTGCCATCTTGGCTCCCAGAAGTGGAAGTCAGAACTTTTCATTTGGAAGATTTTGATACTTGTTAGAAAAGCTTGTATATTTGAATGGTTTTTTAAAGGTAATAATACATTTTAATCATTTTCAGCAGCAATCACATAACAATGAAAACATTTCCAAGTATCCATTTTCAAGATGCTCTCTCTCCAGAGTCTGAATTTCTTTCAAAAAGCAATAACTTTCTCACTCACTTTTAAAATGTCACCTTTACCTTTAAGGGATAGAGTGTGTATCTTTTTTTTTTTCAAAAATATACGCTAGGTAACATACTACCAGCAGCCACTTGTCATCAAAGAAATGGTCAGTAAATTTGGAATACAACTTTTTGTTAAAAGAAAAAACGTGTGACTCAACTCGAAGTTCAACTCTTTTAGATATGTTGCCATGAGATAAGCAGTGAACTTCTACATGATACAAAAGATTTTCATGATCCTCATTTCACTGCCTAGCAAAGATTCTATTATTTAAGGGTCTTGTTATAGAATTAGTCACATGGAGGCATTTTGTGCACTTCTGGAATAGAATCCTTTGTAGAAATGGTTTACCTATAAATGATACAGTGAATTAATGTATCATGGAGTGTTCCCTCTGTAAACTTACATTGCAATCCTTGTCTTATTCCAGTCAAAGATGTCACTCCATCAGTGAATACACTAAAACATTTCTTCTATAAAACATTGTTGTTTTTAAAGTCATTACTATTGAGAATGTATCTTTTGTGGTCCCTTTTCCCCCCTTTATTGTCTCATAAAAAAGGAGTCATTTTTATATTTCATTATGGAAACAAACTTTAGCAAGTAGCAAAAGCTGAGAAATGTTAGAAACTTTCATTTGTTTCAGAAATTTCCAGAAAGCTTAATCTGCTCTAATACTTGTTTCTTCAAATCTTCAGCAACATTTTCTTTGAGTCTTCTGAGAAGGGAATGCATTGATCTGAGACCACATTGTTTTATTACAGCAGGAAGAGCCAGTGTTTCTTGCTCATTCTCTGAGTCGTACAGACCTCACTTTAGAGACAACAGAGGGAAATGAAATGAATTATCCAACTTAAGTTTTGCCTCCCAGAAAGATACTTTTTTCCTGTCCATTAAATAAAGTCTAAATTTCTTAGTTTAGCCCTCAAGGTCCTCCAAATCTGTCACCAAACATTTTTTCCTGCTTAATTTTTTTTTTTTTTTACTTTCCAAAAGGGCACCCTTTATGACCCTCTGGCCTAATCACCACTTACCAAATATATCAGGTCATTTCTCTTTCTATACCTTTACTCCTAATATCTCCTCAGACCAGAATGTTTATTCTGAAAATTCTTCTACGTTCAACTTAAGTCTTTCCTCTTCTATGAAATTGTTCCTGTTTATTACAGTCCGCAATTTTCTCTGTTCCACTCACATGTCCTATATCACTCAGCCAACCCAACTTGCCAACTTAAATACTAAGGATAGATGGTAGCAGATGCTATCAGGAGTGTAAGACCCTTGAGGAGAGGAAAAAGTGTGTCATATCTCTTTGTATCCCCAGTTTAGAGCATATCTCCTAATCCAATCCAATTCCATCAGTATTTACTAAGCACCTACTATATGCCAAACATGATAAGTGCTGGGGATATAATTGATAAAAAGAAAATTCCTGCCCTCAAGGAGCTTATAATCTAATGGGAGAAGACAACATCAAAGGAGTGGAGGGGAGTTGTGATCGGATACCAGTGGGGACCAAGTACAAGGGCACCTTGTTCTGCAAAGTTGAAGCCAGGCAGGACAGCTGAGGAAAAGTGAATAGATGCAGTGAGCTTATACCCAGTTTTTGTCTTCTATGAAGGAAGGTATTGGAAAGAATTTAGTACTCTGCCCTCCTGCCCTTTAATCAGAGGGGAGAGAAGGCAGAGGGAGGTGGTATGAATTAAGGCTTGAGTTAGCAACACGGTGGTGAGTTTAGAAGTGATGAGCTCATTCTGGGAGGGGCATCTTGTTTATAGCAGATGCGAAATGGATCAGCATTAATAGTCAAAGACTTACATGCCATAGCAACAACAAAATACTACGAGTCTAGAGCAGGGAAGAGGAACCTCAAATCCACATGTGGCCCTCTAGGTCCTCAAGTGCAATGCTTTGACTGAATCTATAAGCCACCCTTGAGGACCTAGAGGGCCACATGTGGCCCCAAGCCCACAGGTTCCCCATTCCCACTCTAGAATATACAGAGAATAAGGTAGGCAGTAGGGAAGATGCAAATTTGGGGGACAAAGTCCTTGCCTTCAAGGAACTTATAGTCTAGAACAGAGGTCTGCAAAGGGTGTGATGGTCCCTTGTAGGGTCATGGGTACATTCCATCCATTTGAATGGGAGGAAGATAAATCACATGCTACCTTCTTTGCAACAGTTAATCATGTGCTGGTCTCTAATAAGATGGTATCAATATACCATCCACTTTACCCATACTGTCTCCACACTCTTGAACTCTGTCATCCTCTCTCCATCCCCCAGCTTCCCAAGGTTTTGCAGGACTTTTGTAACCTATAACTAAGGTACCTGAAATAGTTTCTTAGGCACAATTCCTCTTTTTAATTTCCCACAGCCTGTTCCCCTTCACCCTTGTCCCAATTAATTACATAGCTATAGCAGATAACCCTTGACAAGTGAGTTCCACATTTCAGTGCAGTAAACAATAAGATTTCAGCCCTCTTCTCATTTTATTTTCAGTGAGGAACAGTAAGTAGCACAAGATGAACAGGTTTAAACGGGTAATGATCTGCATTACAAGACTTGGTATGGTTAGAAAACCATTGGCTCTGAACTCAGAGGACATGGGTTAAAATCTTACCATTAATGTTAAGTATGTGACAAGGCATCTTTTTTTTTCAAATATTTCAGTGATTAAAATAAACTATTGAAAAAAAATCTTACCTCAAGAGCAGACATTTGAATCACTGTATCACAAATGTTAAAGCAAGATTAAAAAAACTGAATCATATTCAACAGCACAGTTCTCAGTAAAATTAATATTATTAATAATATTTAGAATAAGCATAAGATAAATAAAATATGTTCAAAATATTAAGTAACCTTCTTATTTCTATTTTCTGTAACCTTTAAAATATATAGAAACCATTAGGATAGTAGGACATGTATATAAGTCATAAATAAGTAAATATACATATCTTGTAGTATATACTTAAAATATTTACTCAGAGAAGTATGCAATCAAAAAAAATTGATGATCACTGGTCTAATAAATATTGAGGATAATGAAATTCACGCGATAATGCTCTTTGAAATGGGATGGAGGTAGTTAAAGGTCACAGTCAGGGAGTCCAAATTGGAAGGTTTATCATAATCCATGCTTGAGGAAATAAAAGTTTGGATGATCCTAGTGGCAAGGAAAGAGAAAACCAGAAGAGGCAGGAAATAATAATCAGTATAATTTTGGAATGATTATATTTGAGGAAAGGTCTAAAATGAATAATCAGCCAAGAATGATTAAAGAATGGGGATGACTTTAACAGCAATAGGAATGTTAGTATAGGAGTATTGTGACAGGGGCCCTATTATTACTTTTTTTTTCATTACCCATGGAATTGCCTGTATGTTATTTTTGTTCTTAACATTTTATTCCTATTGAGTTCCTATATAGGTTCCCAAAGTGGGTAATACCACCCTCTTGGGGGCACTGGAATGATCCAGAGGGGCAAGAGTAGACTCAAGTGCAATTAGAGAGAGTATTGAATAAAAATAAGGGGGTGGTGGAAGCATAAGGAAAGAAGAGAAGAAAATTTTGAAAAACCATTCATACATGTTTCATCCATTGTGTAACAGAGTTAAAGTCATAGTTACTACATTATTTTCCAAATAAACACACAAAATGCAAGTTATAACCGAACAGTGGTGAAGTCTGCTGACAGGTCTTAACAAGCAAGTTTTGGCAGGCAAGCATGCTGGGCATCGTCAACAGGGGAGTTCAACAAGCATAGGAAGGGATATGTGTGTGTAATGACTTGTTTACAATTCAATATGATGTGGTTACATGATGCAATACTGTAGCATCAAAATTTCAATGCAGGAAAAAACCCACAAATTTACAATAAATTATTTGATTTAACATGCATAATTTAAAAAAATATATATTTTTTGAAATGATGCAAATAAAAAAAAACATTAGAGGGTTAAAGAAAGTAGATTTCCAATGGGGCGCTAAGTAATTTTTTATTTTTGAAAAGGCAATAGTAGGCCAAATAAGTTTGGGAACCTCTGCTTATAATTGATTATTGCTGGAATTTTGAGGGTAGGGTTTGAGTACTTTTTAAAGTCATAAAGGACTATTAAATTGAAAGTCAATTTGTAATTGTCTGTTTTCTTCAGTCTGACCCTCCAGGCTTCTTTCTCCATTCTACCTCTGCAGTCCCTTGCTCCTATTGGTCAATTTCTGCCAAAACATTCATTTTAAGTAAAGTTCCCTGGTCAGCCATGTTTACTTCTGCATTCCTATTTGGTCTCTTCATTCTCCAGATTTCTCTCTCTACTATGCTCCTATGCATGCACCTCCCCTCCAAGTTTTCCTTTTTATGTTTTGCCTTCTACCAATAAAATATAAGCTCTTTGAGGGCAGAGAACTTATTTCTTTTTGCTTACATATGTATTTACAGCACATAATACGGTGACTGGCACATCATAAGCATTTAACAAATGCACGTTGACTTGATATGAAAACCAACGCTATTGCAAACTAGTTGAGGAGAAAGATCTTCAGTTTGTTTTACTTTTATCTTTGCTGCAAGTTTTTTTTTCTTTAAGATTCATTAATTTATTTATTTTTAGTTTTCAACATTCACATCCACAAGATTTCGAGTTCAAAATTTTCTCCCTATCTCATTCCTCCCCCAACCCCAAGACAGCATGCATTCTGAACCCTTTCCCCTAATTTGCCCCACCTTCTATCTCCACTCCCCCTTATGCTTCTATTTTCCTATAGGGCAGGATACATTTCTATACCCCAACTGCGTGTATATCTTATTTCCCAGTTGCATGTGAAAACAGTTTTTAACATGTGTTTTTAAAACTTTGGTTTCCAAATTTTCTCCCTGCCTCCCTCCCCACCCACCCTTATTGAGAAGGCAAACAACTTGATACAGGTTATACATGTGAAGTTGTGCAAAACTCTTCCATAGTATCATACTGTGGAAAACTAAGTATATTTCCCTTCATCCTACCCTGCCCCCCATTTATTCTATTCTCTCTTTTGACCCTGTCCCTCCTCAGAAGTGTCTGCTTCTGATTACCCCCTCCCCAAACTGTTCTCCACCCTATTATCCCCCCAGCTCTCTTATCGCCTTTGCCTCTATTTTCCTGTAGGGTAAGATAGCTTTCCATACCAAACTGAATGTGTATGTTATTCCCTCCTTAAGCCAAATATGATGAGAATAAGATTCACTCATTCCCTCTCACCTTCCCCCACATCCCCTCCAGTGTAAAAGCTTTTTCTTCTCTGTTTTATGTGACATAATTTACCCCATTCTACCTCTCCCTTTTTCCTTCTCCCAGTATAATCCTGTCTCACCCAAAACTTTATTCTCCAGATATCACCCCTTCATCTCCAACTCACCCTGTGCCCTCTATCTATCAATCTATCTATACATACTATTTTTCCCCTCCAACTACCCTAATACTGACAAAGGTCTCATGAGTTACAAATATCATCTTTCCACGTAGAATGTAAACAGTTTAACTTCATTAAGTCCCTTATGATTTCTCTTTCCTGTTTACCTATTCATGATTCTCTTGAGTCTTGTATTTGAAAGTCAAATTTTCTATTCAGTTCTGGTCTTTCCATCAAAAATGCTTAAAAGTCTTCTATTTCACTGCATGTCCATTTTCCCCCTGAAGGATTATACTCAGTTTTGTTGGGTAGGTGATTCTTGGTTGTAATCCTATCTCCTTTGCCCTCCAGAATATCGTATTCCAAGCTCTGTAGTCCCTTAGTGTAGAAGCTGCTAAATCTTGTGTTATCGTGATTGAGTTTCCACAATACTTGAATTGTTTCTTCCTGGCTGCTTGCAATATTTTCTCCTTGAACAGGAAACTCTGGAATTTTACTACAATATTGCTGGGTGTTTTCCTTTGGGGATCTTTTTCAGAAGGTGATCAGTGGATTCTTTCCATTTCTATTTTGCCCTCTGGTTCTAAAATATCAGATGATGCCTAAGCTCATTTTTTGATCATGACTTTCAGATAGTCCAATAATTTTTAAATTATCTCTCCTGGATCTATATTCCAGGTCAGTTGTTTTTCCATTGAGATATTTCACATTGTCTTCTATTTTTTCATTCTTTTGGTTTTGTTTTACAATATCTTGATTTCTCATAAAGTCACTAGCTTTCAGTTGCTCCATTCTAATTTTTAAGGAAGTATTGTGTTCAGTGAGCTTTTGGACTTCCTTTTCCATTTGGCCAATTCTGCTTTTTGAGGCATTCTTCTCCTCGTTGGCTTTTTGAACCTCTTTTGGCATTTGGGTTAGGCTATTTTTTAAGGTGTTATTTTCTTCAGTATTTTTGTGGGTCTCCTTTAGCTAGCCGTTGACTTGTTTTTCATTATTTTCTTGCATCACTCTCATTTCTCTTCCTAGTTTTTCCTCTTCTTCTCTTACTTGCTTCTCAAAATCCTTTTCAAGCTCTTCCATGGCCTGGGACTGATTCATATTTTTCTTAGAGGCTTTGGATGTAGGAGCTTTGGCTTTGTTGTCTTCTGGTTGTATGTTTTGATCTTCTTTGTCACCAAAGAAAGATTCTATGGTCTGAGGTTTTTTTTTTTTTGGTTTTGGTTTTTTTGGTTTTTTGGGGGTTGTGGGGCATGATTTGCTCATGATCCCAGACAATTACTTGAGTTATAAACTCTTTGTTAAGGTAGGGCTCTGTTTCCAGTGTGGAGAATATACTGTCCCAAGCTTCAGGGGTTTTGTGCAGCTGTTTTCAAAGATATGTCTAGGGACCTGTTAATTTTCAGTTCTTCCAAAGTGGTATGATAAGGGGTGAGGTGTTTACTCCTTTCCTAGCCTGTCCTCTGGTCTATGAGTGACCACAAGTACTCTTTTATGCCTTGGAACTATGAGGAGGATTCCCTCTCCACCACCACCACAAGCTCCACCATGCCTCCTCGCCCCAGGATCGCCACCCAGGACTGTGACCCAGCTCCAAGCATAGGCAAAGCAAGAGAATCCTGCCTCAGCATGACCAAAGAGATCCCTGCAATTCCCCTCTGATCAGCCACTTGATTCCCCCTCTGTCTGTGGGCCAGAAACTCTGGAAGCATCTGCCACCCCGGGGCCACACAGGCACTGGGACTGGGACCGATCTTCTCTCTCACAGCAGTCACAGACTTTTCCTACTGACCTTCTAAATTGTCTTTGGTGTTTGTGGTTTGAAAAGTATGGAAAATACCACAACTGCCCATGATTCAGTCCTCTGAGGCCTGCTCCAGGTTCACTAAGGCCTGTTTTGCCTGCACACCCATGCTGAGTTGCATTTTTCTCTCCCAGTCCAGCATGATAGACCTTTCTAACCAACCATCTAGGTTGTCTTGGGCTGGAAATGTGTTTCTTTTTCTGTCTTTTTGTGGGTTCTGCTGCTCTAGAATTTGTTTAGAGCCATTATTTACAAATATTTGGAGGGATTTGAGGGAGAGCTCAAGCAAGTCACTGCTTTTACTCCAGCATCTTGGCTCCACCCCCTTTGCTACAAGTTTTTGGTGTTGTTTAATCATTTCAGTTGTGCCTGACTCTTCATGACATCATTTGGAATTTTCTTGGCCAAGATACTGGAATGATTTTCCATTTCCATCTCCAGGTCATTTTACAGATGAAGAAGCTGAGGCAAACAGGGTGAAGTGGCTTGCCCAGGGTCATACAGTAAGTGTCTGAGGCTGGATTTGAACTTAGTTCTTCCTGACTCCAAGCCCAGTGCTCTATCTATGCTGCCACCTAGATGCCTTTTGGTATGAGTTAACGTAAGGCAATAGCATCATATACTTCTGTGGAAACTCAACTGTAAGCCCTGTGTTCATGTTTTCACTCATTTTTAATGCATTTTCTTCTGATAGTTCCATTTTGGTAATCTTAACTCTACTACCACATTCAGCCTGTCCTAAAACAATAGTTTACAAACTAAAAATAAGCCTACAATGATTTTTTCCTTTGAAATCTCATATATCAATATGTATCAATCATATATCAATGTATCATTCAGTATATCAATCTTATACATCAATGTTTTGTGGTGAATTAAGGAATATCCAATGTGTTTCTGCTCTACCCCAAAAAAATGCATAATTAGGTAATCTATACAATCAAAGAAATAATTCTACATTGCCAAAAAAAAAAAAAACTACCTTGTGAACTTCCTTGATCAATAAGTAACTTGTAGTTATCACTGTGGAGGGCAAAATTTGTCTATAGGACTTTCGTTCTTTTCTTGAAAGATGAAGAACTTACACCTCCTAGACTTTACCTATTTCTTCCCATGGGACTTGGCTTTGGGAATACTTTTCCCTTTTGGTTCCTGAGCTAAATTGGCACCCTAGCCTCCCCCTTCCTTTCTCATGCCTAAGGGTAAAGTGTCCCAGTGGTGTTCTCATCAACCACACTTGGCACAAGAATCCTCTAAATCTAATTTAAACTCTGCCTTTAATGAAGTTTATAAAATTAGTCAAGTTAGTAATAAAAAAAGAAAACATGTAATAGGTGGAGGATATGGTTACACACACACATACACACACACACACACACACACACGCACACAAAGTTCACATATAAGTTGATGCAGTTACAGAAAACCTGGAATGTAATCATAAAATAGTAATGAAGTGGCAAAATCACTGTAAATATCTACCAGATGAGAACTCTTCTCTAATTATACCATTAGAAAACAGTGGGGAGTGAGAGAATATGTCCTTTCCCCTTTTGTTACCCTCTTTATAGACATACTAAAATCTTATAAAATTACATCCAGCTCTTTAAATTTGTTTCTTTACAGCTTGTATATTTAAAGCCTCTCAGAGGTATGGCCATCCTGTTTGCCCGGTTATTTACATTTCTTCCTTTTTTGTCTTAAGAGCTTCTGGACCAACAAAAGATACTGAATTCAGTGGGGAGAACAAAGACACACTTCAGACATATATAGTTACAGTTTTGCCTCTCACCTAGGGAAGCAAGCATCTTTAAGGAACATGAGCCTAGAAACAGAGAAGTAAGCCGGACTCTGGATTCTGGGAACCCAATTGGGCAATCAACCCAGCAGATATCCTAGATCCAAGGAAAGCTGTGTGAGACTTTATGAAGAGAAGGACTTGCAGGTTCTCCAGCACGAGGAGATGCAATTTACATTTGCCATATGTGAATGTTAAATATGTTCCCCATTATCATCATATTTACATGTTGATCACACTCTTCCCATGGATGTGTGTATTCATGGGGAATGCATTCCAGGTCTATGGGCGGGAATATTTTACCTACTGCCCTCACTAAGCCATCTTAAAAAATGCCTTTGCTACTAGCTAATTGAGTCTACTTGCTAATTGTTAAAGGGAAGCATCCTGGTGGGCGCTTGTGAGATCTAATGTTAAAAGTACATAACCATAGGGTTACCCTTTGAACTTGAACACTCCCTTGGATACCAACCTAGTTAGGATAATCATACCAAGGAAGATACTACAATTATATCATCTTTTACCCCTTCCAAGCAATGTTATGATCTTGGCTGTCAGTACAAAAGTGATATCTGCCACCCCTTCAGTCTTGAATATAATTGTGTATGTGTGTGTGTATGTGGTGTGTATGTGTGTATATGCAGTATGTGTGTTTTAGTTAACTGCTGACTTCCCAAACGTCCCCTGCATGCAAGAAATATATATTGTGTCCCAAAAATTTTAGTGTAGTTTTAAACTATTAAAACTTAAAACTACACTAAACTTGTAGGATGCCTGTATAAACAGTGCAATATTCATGTTCCATCATAACTTTTGTATAAAGAGGTGGGTCTGGATAAAGCAACAGTTTAAAAGGATGGAAAGTACATATGCACACAGCACCACTTGGCACAGGAGAAGAGCAGAAGAGGAAAAGACGTTTCTGAGAAGCTTTCTTACTTTCTTTTTCGTTCTTTTTACATTTAAGTCCTTTATTTTTATTTATTTTTGGTAAGAGTTATTTTCATGTCCATGAAACTCCAGGCACTTTTTATGTTTTTTTGCTTGTTGGTTTTCTGTTTTGTTTTTGTTAGTTTTTTTTGTTTTTTTCCATCTCAGCAATGAAATGCTACATTTGACCAATGTTAAAGAGCCTCTAGCCTTCCATGGGTTGGGGCCTCAGGACCGCACCTCTGTTCTGAGTCTGCATTTCATTTCAGTGCTGGAGTAGAGGGCTTTGAGAAGCTCTATTTCTTAAAGCATCAGACATCCAAAAGGCAAAGTTTGCATTCTTCATTTCAAAATGTCTAGGCTGGTTCTGAGACAAACGTGCTATGCTCATTCCACAGTCTCCATATCTGCATCACAGAACTTCTGTAGGGACACAATACCCACCCTGTCTGCTGCTCATCTCTCGGTGTTCCATTTCATCTATTTCTTCATCTTCTGTATCTCTTTTAAAATATTTGACAATTTCCCACTTAACTGTCCATTAGTTCAACATTCTAATTGTTACCCAGTCTGCCTGCATAGGCAAAATAACAAATCTCAGGATCCTTAGCTAAAAATCTGCTTCTTCAAAAGAGCTAGTCCTTCAAAACTAGGCTTATGAATAGGTGTAGTATTATTTCAGAGGTACTAGCAATGCCCCTGTTACAAAAAGACATTGGAGGTTACAGAAACCACAGATACTTTGATTTTTAAAATCAATTTCAAAGATCATTTAATAGCAGTCAGAAAGATTTTACATATGAAAATCTACAAGCAGTAGAAAGCATCATGCCTGACATATAGTAGGCACTTACTAAATTCTTGCTGATTGATTGATTGATTGATTGATTCCTCTGTTTGTTGGCGGGGAAGAGATAAGGCAATATTGTTCTAACCTGGCCCTCCTTTTGTTCAAAGTACTGTGCTGATTTCAAATTTCAAGTTCACAACTCTACAATACTAAGCCATTTTGCTAATTGTTGCAACATATAAAAGAAAAATTCACCAGATAAGGATTCCTGATTTGGGAATGCCAAAAGGGAATGATATCAGACCATCCCACATACCCCAAACAAAATACACCAGATTTCCAACCAATTTAATAAAGCATCTTACAACTCCAGAGGTCAACTGGACATACTTGCCTGATGGCCTGGGGGGTCATTTATATTACACATATATTTCTTGGTAGAGATGGATGCAGGAATATCCCATCATCCTTGAAAAAAGTTCCTCATGGCTTGGTAGCCTAGATATTTAGCTGGTTTAGTGGAGGAATTTATCATGACAGTAGGTATATAGGATTACTTTTTGGCAACTGATATTTTATGGTTCAGTTCATGTAGAGGGCATTTTTTTTTCCTACAGCAGAGGATGACATTTACATATAGGAATTTTGACTTTATTATTTCCTGCCCAAGTAGAACGAGCTACTCTTGTAGCATTTCAAAAATCATAGCAAAATGACACCCACCCCCCAACCATGGAAGGCAGCATGTACCTCTTCTTCCCTTTCAACTTTTTTTCCACCCGCATGTGAAGAGAAATTTATTTTTAACATAGTATTCATAAACAGAGCATGAAATCATAAGCAATTTGGCAGGCAGCATCGTGTAGTGTAAGGACAATAGATTGGCCAGGAGAACCAGGTTCAAATGACAACTCTACCTGTTATTACCTGTATGATATTGGGTGAGTCACTGCAAGTCACTTGACTCACGAGTCTCAGTTTCCTCATCTGTTAAATGAGATAGGGGGATTAGATGACCTCTAAAATCACTTTTAGCTCTAAATCTATAAGCCTATAGGCCTAAGATATCCATGATGGTATACCAAAGAGCACTTCAATCTTAAATAAACAATATTAAAACATTAATGACAGGTTTTTAAAATCGCATTTAAAAATTCTCTGCAATAGAAATCATTAATGATCCCCACTTTCCTATGCAGAATCCATTTCAGAAGTAATCTGTATACTGATCCTGGACTCCAGTGGTTAAAAAAAAAAGAGTAAAAGAGAGACAGAGAGAGACAGAGAAACAGAGAGAGAGAGACAGAGAAACAGAGAGAGAAAGAGAGACAGAGAGTCCCCAAAGTAAAATGTCATGCTAGGCTTTTTTATTTTTTCCCCTAAGCTTATTGGCCCATTAGTGACAATAGTTTAAAGAGAAAACTGTGGTTGCAGGCAGTATTTACAGAAGGTGATTTTGTGATGACTGACAGAGGAACATTAAAGTGAATGCAATAAGAAAATCCTTTTTGAGGAGGTGATCAGAGGAGAACATGAATTACACAAAACTGCACGAGAGATCTTGGCCTTGACCAGAAGGCCACCCACACTAATCATTTCCCATTACAATGTTACAAGAGGGAACCCTTTCCTTGTTCATTTGCATCTACTTTGATCCCATTTTTTGGAGTAATGTGATTTAGCACCAGTGTCTGCTGGATAAAAAGAACCTGATTAATGGGCAGCAGCTGACATTATAGTACATACAGCCACACAAGTGATGGAATGCCTCCCATAATTGGATCAGAAATTGAATAAAATGATGAAAAATTTAACACGGTCTTTGTCTTTATATGTTACAGCGGGGATGGCAGAAGGGTCAGGGAAATGGGAAACAACTAGGGGCATTTTACAGTGTCTGCTAGTAGAAAAAAATTTGTTTAACACAGTCTCATGATTAAAAGGAATGTGTATCCTGCTGTGGCACCATGATGCAAGAGAGGGAATAATAAATTGGTGCCATTGACAAGATGTCATTTGTTATCTGCTTGAAAATGTCAGGTCATGTCATTGTGGTGAAACATTTTCTCTCTTGATGAATGTCTTACAAAGCGGGTTCAATGTTTGGCCCACTTCGATTTCAATAAAAGAAAACAGCTTTTAATCTAGAAAGCACTGTCACTAGGAGGCAAATAAGGCCATCGAAGACCCCCCTGTTTGACCATTTTCCCATAGCCTGCCACTAACAGTAGACTTCAATGGCCCAGTTGGTCCTGAATTCTTTCTTTAATTCTTCTTTTGAACACTATAATTATCCTTCTGCTCTCTTGGCCAAAAGCAGAAAGGAATAAAGGGCTTTAGAGGCTATAGGCTAATGAAAGGGCAAAAGACTAGGGACTGAAGATTCCTATACTTATATAGCACCTTCCCTCTAACAAGCTGGAGCTGGTCTGAAATGATGTTCATGTCAAAAACAAGCCAGGGGATTTACAAGGAGGAAATGGAGGGGAAAGGAAAGCATTCCATTTGCCCCTTGTGACATTGTTTTACAATGGTATAATTTAAATGTTTTGTTACAAGCTCACATTTCATCTTTAAGTAAGAGTGCAGAAAATATGTTTCTTAGAAAGTTAAAGGACACAGCAAGCTTCTCCAATTTTTCAGGTGTCTACACTGCAATGCAAACTCTCTGTGATGACCTTGAATAGAATATGAGTGCCTTGTAAACACTAGACAAAGCGTGCATCTTGAATTATGGGCCAATGCTATGTTCTGGCTGGAAGAACAAAATCTGTTTTGGAAACAAATGACTGAATCCATAAGGAAAAACACATATTGTTTTTTTCAGTTCGACATATATTAGCACAATATTTTGCCCAGAAGTCAAAATTATAAAGAATAAATTGAAAAAGGAAATAGGAAAGTAAGAGGAAAAAGGGGATGAGGGAAATCCTATTCTATTTATAGAAAGAAGCTAGAGAAATCCATCAAGGAACTGCACCCAGATGCATACACACAGGACTATGAGGGATATTATGAGGCAAAAACATTCAAGTCAGAAAGAGGAGGTAGTTGAGGTACTCTTGGATCAGCTTATTCGAACAATGGGGGAATGGAAACTAGTGATAATAAAGGAGAATGTCTACATATATGCGGGAAAAGAAAATAATTAGTGGAGGATGTGGGGAATTATCTTTTTGATAGAAAATCAAGTTAGATAAAGGCATTATAATTACCTTCTTACAAATTGGGAAGAATTTATTAAAAAAAAAAAAGCAACTTGAAATATAAACATGACCTGGGGGGTGGAGCCAAGATGGCAGAGTAAAAGCAGTGATTTGTTTGAGCTGTCCCCTAAACCCCTCCAAATACCTACGAAAAATAGCTCTAAACAAATTCTAAAGCAGCAGAATCCATAAAAAGGCAAAGTGAAACAAATTTCTAGCCAAAGACAGCCTGGGTGGTTGATCAGAAAGGTATATTGCACCAGGCTGGGAGAGGAATGCAGTTTGGCATGGACATGCAGGCCGCAGCCAACCTGGAGCAGACCTCAAAGGACTGAATGGTGGGCAGCTGTGGTGGTTTCCATAATTCTCAACCCAAGAATGCCAAAGACAACTTAGAAGGTCAGTGGGAAAAGTCTGTTTCTGTGGTGTTGAAAGAGAAGCATGCAGTACTAGCCCCATTCCCTGAGCTCAGCCCTGGGGTGACGGCTGCCTCCTGATCTTCTGGCTCACAGACGGAAAGGGAATTGAGTAGCTGATGAGAGGGGGATTGCAGGGATCTCTCTGCTGGTGCAGGATTCTCTTGCTTTGCCTATGCTTGGATCTGGGTCACAGTTCTGGGTGGCAGTCCTGGGGCAAGGAGGGAGCGTTGGTGTGGTAGAGCTTGGAGTGGCTGTGGAGAGGAAATCCTCACAGTTCCAAGACAGAAAAGAGTGCTTGTGGTTGGTCACTCACAGACCAGAGGACAGGCCAGGAAAGTAGTAAACACCTCGCCCTTGATCCTACAGGTCCCTAGAAGTATCTCTGAAAAAAGCTGCACAAAACCCCTGAAGCTTGGAACAGTATATTCTCCACACTGGAAACAGTCCCCTACCTTAACAAAGAGTTTATAACTCAAGTAATTGGTCGGGATCATGAGCAAGCAGCACAAAAAGGGTCAGACTATATTATCTTACTTTGGTGACAAAGAAGATCAAAACGTACAACCAGAAGAAGACAATGAAGCCAAAGCTTCTACATCCAAAGCCTCCAAGAAAAATATGAATTGGTCCCAGGACATAGAAGAGCTCAAAAAGGATTTTGAGAAGCAAGTAAGAGAAGTAGAGGAAAAAACTGAGAGGGATGCTAAAGGAGACCCAAAAAAATACTGAAAAAAATAACACCTTAAAAAATAGCCTAACCCAAATGGCAAAAGAGGTCCAAAAAGCCAATGAGGAGAAGAATGCCCTAAAAAGCAAAATTGGCCAAATGGAAAAGGAAGTCCAAAAGCTTACTCAAGAAAATACTTCCTCAAAAATTAGAATGGAGAAATTGGAAGCTAATGACAATTTGAGAAATCAAGGCACTGTAACACTAATCCAAAAGAATGAAAAAATAGAAGAGAATGTGAAATACCTCATTGGAAAAACAACTGACCTGGAAAATAGATCCAGGAGAGAGAATTTAAAAATTATTGGACTATCTGAAAGCCATGATCAAAAAAAGAGCCTAGACATTATCTTTAAAGAAATTATCAAGGAAAACTGTCCTGATCTTTTAGAACCAGAGGGCAAAATAGAAATGGAAAGAATCCACTGATCTCCTCCTGAAAGAGATCCCCAAAAGAAAACTCCTAGGAAGATTGTAGCCAAATCCCAGAGTTCCCAGCTCAAGGAGAAAATATTACAAGCAGCCAGAAAGAAACAATTCAAGTATTGTGGAAACACAATCAGGATAACACAAGATTTAGCAGCTTCTACATTAAGGGTCCAGAGGGCATGGAGTATGATATTCTGGAGGGCAAAGGAGATAGGATTACAACCAAGAATCACCTACCCAACAAAACTGAGTATTATCCTTCAGGGTAAAAAATGATCATTCTATGTAATAGGGGACTTTCAAGCATTCCTGAGGAAAAGACCAGAGCTGAATAAAATATTTGACTTTCAAATACAAGACTCAAGTGAAACATGGAAGAGGTAAACAGGAAAGAGAAATCATAAGAGACTTATTAAGGTTGAACTTTTTATATTCCTGCAGGGAAAGATGATATTTGTAACTCATGAGTCCTTTGTCAGTACTAGGGTAGTGGGAGGAAAATAAATTATATGTATGTATAGATAGATAGATAGAGGGCACAGCTTGAGTTGAAGATGAAGGGGTGATATCTGGAAAATAAAATTAAGGGGTGAGAGAGGATTATACTTGGGGAAGGAGAAAGGGAGAAGTAGAACGAGGTAAAATATCTCACATGAAACAGACAAGAAAAGGCTTTTACAGTGGACGGGAAATGGTGGAAGGTGAGAGGGAATGAGTGAATCTTATTCTCATAGGATTTGGCTTAAGGAGGGAATAACATACACAATAGGGTATGGAAATCTATTTTACCCCACAGGAAAATAAGGGGGGAAGGGGACAAGAGAGCAGGGGGTTGATAGAGGGAAGAGCAGATTAGGGGAGGGGATAATCAAAAGCAAACCCTTCTGAGGAGGGACAGGGTCAAAAGAGAGAATAGAATAAATGGGGGGTAGGATGGGATGAAGGGAAATATACTTAGTTTTTCACAACAGGACTACTATGGAAGTGTTTTGCGTGACTACACATCTATAACCTGTATTGAGATGCTTGCCTTTTCAATGAGGGTGGGTGGGGAGGGAGGAAGGGAGAAAATTTGTAACCCAAAGTTTTAAAAACACATGTTAAAAATAAAAATTAAAAAAAAAGAATGATAAAAAAAAGAAATATACGAGAGGCACTAAGGACAAAGTTCATGTCTCTTACATTTTTACTTTGCATTTAAACATGTTTTTTTTTTCTGTTCTCCCAGACTTAAATGCTAGTCACTCCCTATTGCTTCTAAACTCTGCTTCACATACTTTAAATTCCAATCTTACTGATCACTTGCTGTTCGTCACACATGATGGTCCATCACCTATTACCACATCTTAGCATTATCTATCCCTCAAACCTAGAATCTTCCTCCTCCTCACCTTGTCCTCATGTCACATTCTTAAGTGTTTTATTGCCCACCTGCATCCTGCTGGCTGCTCAGGCGCTAGTGTTCTGCCTTCTATGGTGCCCCAAATGCTTCCCTTTATTGGTTATACAACTTATTCTGAATGTGTCTTGTTTGTACAATATGCTCCTTCCCTATTACACTGTAAGCACCCTAAGGCCTGGAACTGCCTTTTGCATTTCTTTTTATCTCCAGTGTTTAGAATGGTCTCTGGTATATAGTAAGCACTTAATAATCCATAAATGTTTATTGACTGACTGACTAGGTGTGGTTGTCTTCTCTATTAGAATGTGGGGAAAGACTTTCGCTTTTGTCTTTGCATCTTGAGTATGTATCAGAGTGTCTGGCATTTAGTAGGTGCTTAATAAATGCTTCTTAATTGATAAAAATAAGAAATATAAACAAGACCTGCTGAACACGTGACGCAAAATCATAATCAGAAACTTAAAATAAAACAAAAAAATGGATAATACCAATAAAGCCTTTTTCAAAAATGTAGGGCAGTGTTAAGAATACCATAGGCATAAGGAACAAGTCCAAGAGAGCTGACTAATATTTTTAAACACTTCTTCAGGCATAATTACTACCTTGATACAAATGAAACCCTTAGTGAGCTATAAACCATACTTAAAGTTAAGAGGGGAAAAAATTAGCCATTAAATTAAGATAGAGGCTCCTACAATGCATTTCCATTAAACTTTTCTTAGAAAGGATTTCTGTTCCATGTAGTGCTACATTTATTTCTAAGCTGGATATCAGCAGTGGTAACAGCTACTCTTTTCACATAGAGAAATTGAAAAATGCATTTAAAAGAATAATGAAGGAGTATATTGTAGTTTTCCTTTAAGTGAGAGCCTTAAATATTGTCTTATTTCAGTTTCTACGTCTGAAGGGAGATGGAGAGAAATTAGAGAGGATGCAGCTTAGAGCAATGCAAATTACCAAAAGGGAAGGAAATTGACTCTATATGAGATTAAAGGAACTTAGCCGGGAAGAGAGAAGACTGAGTGTTCTCAGTGGAATTATTATTTCTAAGACCTGTTTTAAAGGAGAATGCTTGACAGTGTTCAAGTTCCACAGAGAATGGGAAGATTGAAGGAAGAATAAAAATACTTTAACCTGGGAAAGAACATGTAGATTATGATAGCAGTTTGATTCAGAAGCATAATACCAATGATGGTTGTAAAGAGGTCTTTAACAAAAGAAATGATAAACATCTGTCTAGTTTTTATATCTATATGTTTGAGGCAAAAGGTTGAATTACATGAGCTCACACTGCTTTCCAGCTTTGAGTTTCTCATGGTGTCAGGGATCTAAAGCTGGAAGAGATGTTGGAGGTGAAAACTCTCATTTTACAAATAAGGAAACTGAGGCACAAGAAGGTTAAGTGACTTGCCCAGAGTTACATGCTAATAGGTGTCTGATTGAAGATTAAAACCCAGGTCTTCCTGATTCCAAGCCCAGAATCTTATCCACTGAGACGCTACCTCGGTTATTTTGCACTTTAAAACATTGGATGGATTGTACAAAATGATTTTCCAAGTATTGAATGTCAGCAGTAGCCCTGGAATTTTGGGAGGATTATAATGTAGGAGGAAGAGCCCTGGAATGGCTGTTAGGAAACTTCAGTCCTCTTCCTATGTAGCTATGAGCTATGGGGCAAATAGCACACTCTTTGGTCTCATCCTAACACTTGTAAAATAATGGGGTAACACTGAATGATCCCAAACTTTCAGCCCTAATGACATCATTTTGTATATGTGACTTGTGAAGGTGACCACTAGGAGTTAAGAAGGCTTGCGTTAAGGTACTGCCTCTGACGTATTATAGCTGTGTTACCATATACAAATCATATATGTTTAACATATGATAGATATTAAATATATAATTGAACCTCTCAGTGACCCCAGTAAGTTCTCCACAATTTCTCTAATTCTCTGTTAGGCTTGTCGAAAGAATGTCTAAACTGATGAATTCTAAGTACTACCTCCATCCTTTAAAAAGAATTTGAATAAATGTGCATGATGCTATAAAATTGGACAAAGCATGGTGTGTTATTTAGAAAGAATTAGCTAGTCATACCAAAAATTCAGCAAAACTCAGCTATAAAAGAAACAAATATAAAATTATAGAACTATAAAAAGGATGAAAATAAACATTTATATAGCTCCTACTATGTGCCAGGCTCTGTACTCTAAAAAAATATTATCTCGTTTGATCCTCTCAACAACCCTACTAGATAAGTGTTATGATTAACTTAAGATTACAGTTGAGGAAACTGAGGCAAAAAGAAGTTAAAAGACTTGTTCAAGATCCACTCAGATAGTAAAGAGTCTGAGGTAGGATTCTTGAATTCAGGTCCACCAGACTCTCACCCCAGCATTCTATTCACTGAACCACCAATTGCCTCAGGAAGGGCTGAATGGGAGAATAGAGGGAGCCAATACTAATTTCTGGGCACCTAGCAGTCTAAAAGGGGATCTGGACCTCAAGTTGGTAGTCAGAGTCAAACTATTTTTCATATGTTTTTGTATTTCTTGGTAATATCATTATATGCCAATGGTGTCTTGAAATATAATGAAAAAATCAGTGTATTTCAAAGAAAATGATGATGTGAAACATCGTCAGTTTTGAACAATAGCCAAATTCTGTATTCAATCAAAGTATAACTAATTACCTGTTAAGATATGTGTGTGTATATATGTTTGTATTTTCACTTTCAGTACACACACGATTCTAAATAATGACTTTGAATTTGTGGAGTGAACCAAAGAACTCTGAGTATTTCTAATTCTATGTTCCCTTCTGTATTTGGACACCATAAAAGTATGGTCATATTTCAATGAGGACCTCTAGGTGGCACAGTGTATAGAGTGTGGGACCTGGTGTCACAAAGACTCATCTTCCTGAATTCAAAGCTGGCTTCAGACATTTAGTAGCTAGGTGACTCTGGGCAAGTCACTTAACCCTGTTTGCCTCAGTTTCCTCATCTGTAAAAAGAGTTGAAGGAAATGACAAATCATTCCCAACTCTCTGCCAAGAAAATCTCAAATGAGGTCACATAGAGTCAGATATAACTGAAAAATATGTAACAATATACATAGTTGCAACTTTTCTGAAACACTTCTTTTTTAAAATACAGCATATTTTTATAAATAATGTTTCAATTTGGTGATGTGGAGTATAATTTTATTATGATAAAGAACATATTTAATTTTTTTAAAATAGTGTTTAATTAACATTTTAAAACATCTAACCAAAACACATTTATTTTAAAATATTTTAATTATATTCTCCTACTTTTCAAATAAAGACCTAATAAAAAGTTAAAATGCAATATTCTAATTTAAAAGATGGTGATTCTGAGTGACATGAGCATCAAGATGGTGGACTAGACATTTCTCTGGTCCCTATGACCTCTCAAACATCTTCAAAACAGAAATTATGCACCAAAGATAAAGTAACTTCAAATGTTTCCATGGTCTAGGACAGTCACAATCCAAAAGAAGGTTTAAAAAAATATCCAAAAACTGATGCTTACTAACTCTGAGCTCACTGAGCACTCCTACACAACCTTCCACATAGCAGCAAGGCTTCCCTAGCAGACCCAAGGATACAACAAAGACTTACATCAAACCACCCCTACACTCTGTTCCCAATTCTTTCTTTCCAGTGTTGTAGAAACCCTGGCTTCAGGTTGTGGAAATTTGCTTGGGCTTCAATAGCCAGCTTGGGCACAGCCCTTCAGGAGCACAAGCTTAAGAGGAGATGCAATCTGGAAGTATCAGTGTTGCAAAACTCATCTACCAGTGCCAGAGAAAGCACACTCTCAACTGTTGGTGCCAAAACATAAAAACAAGGATCAGAAGAAGTAGGACAGGACACCAGGACATGCCCCATTCTATCCAACCTAAGGGAAAGAGCACAGCTTCCAGCTGGGACCACCTTCTGACCACCCAAAAGTCAACTGGACCAGAGACCTAAGACGGTAAAGCATGAATTGTCCAGGAGGAGGCTGAGACAATTTGAGATCCACTCCTACAGTGAGTGAAGAGGGAGTCAGAAAATCAGTGATAAGGGAAATAGGAAGGCATTGCATGGAGAGAAGGCTGAAAGTACTAAAGTTTTCAGGGAGAAGAAAAGTCTAAAACCTTAAACAGATTAATGAATAGAAAAAACAATAACAACAGAAGGAAATATGGCCTCCACATGTAGTAAACAAGTTTAAGAATCTATAAATACTACAAAATGAAGGAAAATCATCACATACCTGATGAGACAGAGCACTCTGTGGAATTTGACATCGTGGAACAACAACACGCTGTTTCTGCATGGCTTAAAATAGAAATGAGAATTATGAGAGCAGAATTTAATAAGTGGTATACAAAAACTTGAATCTGCAATATCGAGGCTTACCAAAGGAACAAAAGATGGAATAGGGCATGCCAATACATAGACATGAAGGATGACCTATAGGAAGAAAAGGGGAAAAAAGTTAAAGGAAAATATGTTCACTATGCAAGCAAAACATCCTGTCTTTAAGACAGGATACACAGAGACAACCTAAGGATCATAGGTATCTCAGAAGAAGATTACAGGACCAAAAAAACCTTAACACCATAGTGGAAGAAGAAATAGAAGAGAATTGCCCAGAAGTTCTGAACGTAGAAAATGAAATCCTAATTGAAAGAATTCATAGCTCACTTCCAGGAAAACAAAACAAAACCAAACTAAGACTACAAACTTCAAGACAGTTAAATGTAGTTAAATGTAATGATTCAATTCTTCAAAAAGTTCTGCAAGTCATCAAGATAAAGACCATCAAATAAAAAGTAAGGAAAATTCAAAAAATGCAAATCTATTCCACACCCAATAGAAAAAGGAGAGAATGGAATGATATGTTCCAAACTGGAGTGCAGCTGAGGATACAATCCAACATGGCCTATCCTGAAAATCTGAACTTAACCATAAATGACAAAAGATGGATGTTCACTAATAAAGAAGAGTTTTAAACATTTTTAGAAAGAAAAGTAGAACTGAAGAGATTACTTACTTCTTGAACACTCCAAACTATAGAATTTCAGGAGGAGTGAATAAATGCAGACAGCAACAGAGGGAAACAGAAAGACTAGTAAGAGACTTCTTTCTAAAGGTATACAAGGAAACAATGGTGAAATTGGAAATCTAGTGAGGCAACAATTAAGAGGTGGAGTGGGGGTATTATGAACAGAGTCTGGCAACACCCTGCAAGGATAGCTTAATATTGGGAAAATGATCAACATAATTAAAAATATTAAAAATCAAAATGTTCTAAACCACATAATCATCTCAGCAGATAGAGAAAAAGCTTTTGACAAAGTAAAGCACTTTCATGCTAAAAACACTACAAAGTATAGGCATAGAGAGAGCTTTTTTTTAACATTATAAAAAGCATCTATCTAAAACCAGAAGAACGCCATATGTAATGGGAGTTCACTAGAATCTTTTTTTTTAATAAATATGAGAGTGAAACAACAATGTTTACAATCCCCACTATTATTTCACATAGTTCTAGATATGCTATCAAAAGCAATAAGAAAAGAGAAGAATATTGGTTTAAAAAAAAAGATAAAACTATGCCTGTTTGCTGATGATATGATGGTTTACATAGAAAACCACAGGGAATTAGCAAAGGTACTAATTGAGACAATTAACAGCTTAAGCAAAGTTGAACTCCTTTAAAATAAAAAAGAAACCTAAATAACTGGGGGAATATTCAATGCTCATGACTAGATTATGCCAATATAATAAACGTGACAATGATATGGAAAACTAATTCATAATTTTAATGTTATACCAATCAAATTACCAAGGGAATACTTTACAGAGCTTGACAAAATAGTTACCAAATTCATTTGGAAAAACAAAAGATCTAGAATAGTTAGGAAAATTATGAAAAGAAGTAAAGGTGAAAGGGGAATAGCACTTCCAGACCTCAAACTATATTAGATAATTGCAGTTATCAAAATCAATATCAAAAACAATAGATATAGATTAATGGAACAGACTGGACAAGGAAGATTCAGAAACAATAGAACTCAGTAACCCAGTGGTTGATAAAGTATGTTACATAGGAAAAAACTCCCTATTTGATTAAAAAAAAAAACTACTGGGAAAACTAGAAAGCTGCCTGGAAGAAATGAGGCTTACACCAACATCTTACATCACATATCACAAATATATTTAAATTCTATATAAATATATTTAAATTCCATATAACTTTACTATTAAGGATAAAATTAAAAATTAGAAAAGAAACAGATCATAAGCCTCTCACAGATGTAAGAGATGTATTCTTAACTAAACAAGAGATAGAAGCAATTACAAAAGATAAAATAGATAACTTTAATTATTTGAAACTAATAAGGTTTTTTTCATAGATACCATTAATGTATCCAGGATAACAGAAGTGGTCAAATGAGAAAAAAAAATCTTTGCATCAAATTTCTTTGGTAAGGGTTTCTTGTGCAAGATATATTATGTATAATATAAATATATCCACATATGTCAACATATATAAACATACATATTTATGATTCAGTATAAATACCATTTACCAATAGATAAATGGTCAAAGGATATCAACACATAGTTCTCAAAAGAACTGATCAGTATTCACAATGTGAAAAAAAATGCTCTAAATCACTAATGATAAGAGAAACAACCCTGAGATTTCACCTCACACTCTGAAAATTGACAAAAAAAAAACTGGCAAAATGACAAAAAATGTCAACAGTTGACATTGTATGGATTGTGACAAGATAGGTACACTAATACATTGTTGGTAAAGGTATAAACTGGTATAACCATTTTGGAAAGCAATTTGAAATATGTGAATAAAATACCCTGTGAACCAAAGACTCCATTACTGGATCTATAACCCAAGCAAGCCATATACTGCAAAATATTTATGCCAGTGCTTTTTGTGATATCTGAGAATTGGAAACAAAGTAGATGATCATTATTTGGGAAATGTACAAATAAACTGTGATACATGGATGTAATGGAATACTATTGTATTATAAGAACTTATGCATGATATATGGAGAGAAACATGGAAAGATATATATGAATTGATGCAGAGTGAAATAAGCAGATCCAAGAAAACAATAAACACAGTAACTACAACAATGTAAGTAGAAGATCAATGACAATCAAAAAAATCAAAAATAAAAGCAACATAATTACAAAGATCTAGTGGTATTTGAATGAAGAGATATGAGAAGATACCCCCAACCAATCCCTTTGTGGATGTCCACAGGTGTTACACATTGCACATGTTTTCAGACTTTTTCAATGTATGCATCAGCTGAGTTAACTTACTTTCTTTTCATCTCTAAAGAAATACTGTTCTGTGGGATGGCTCTTGAGGAGCCATAGGGGGAGGTACCCATGGAATTCATGGCAATATTAAAAAAAAACCTAAAATATCAATATAAACTTTAAACATTTTAAAAAGAAGAAAAGAAATAAAGGGAAGAAGAGGAACTTAAGGTGAGTGGTCTCAATTTTCTCCGTAAAGTAAGATTGAGATCCTTAGCTGAGAGAAGGAAGATTGGAAGTGAGAGGCTTGAAGATGGAAAGGAAGTTTGAGGAAATTCAATCTATTAAGTAAGGGACCTGACCTGGATGATCTCTACAGGATTCTTTTGACTCTAAGACTCCATGTTTCTAACAGTCAAAGCAACATGAAAGGAGCTAGGAATATGATGTACATAAATAGACCTATTTCAATCTAGCCCTTTCCACATCCTAAGATCTCAGCTAAGTTGGAGCAGGCTACAGATAAGATTTAGAAGAAGCAGAAGGAAGAAAATGGGGGGGAAGGAAGGATTGGCAGCAGGTGCAGTTAATTCTACTTATTATCAAGCAAGCAATAAATATTGTGTTAATAATAATTGTGTGCCATAGGTGTATGCTCAAATATCTTCCTTTGTATGTCTCAAAACAGGCTCATTGCCTAATGAATTTATGCTAGCATCTTAAATGGAATTGAATAGCTTATGGTAATTTACCTCTCAAATAATACTTAGAAAATTACAAGTAGAAATAAGAAAAGAGCTTTCTACATAACACTCTTTTTTATCATCTCATATTGCAATAGTATTCATTGTATATTTCATTCTCCCCCCCTCAAAAAAAAACAGTGAAAATAATTTCAGCTTTTGCATACAAAAAAAGGTATAAAAATTCTCTGAAGAACTTATACGGTCCACCAAATTAGAACAAGATATATTTTAATAAACAATGACTTCAATGTAAGCATGGAAATAGGCAAAGATGGTGGAAAATATGGATCTGGCATACGAAATGAGAAAACCCAAAGATTCTTAGATTACATCAAAGCTTCAAGCTTATACATCATGAATATATTTTTTTAAAAAAAGAATCAAAAGATACTGCATATAATGAAAATGGAATTGGTTGCATATTAACAGATAGAAAATGATTCATTCATGTTCTGAGAGTCATTCTCAAATCAGTAGTTGGCTCATACTTTTGCTGGATAAAAGATAAAAACACAAAAAAAATAATAAAGTTGAGAAAATTACATGGCATGTGTTTGAAACAACTCCATTCCAACCTGTTCACATGAGTTACTAATGCCCCCAAATGAGATATGAATACATGAAGGAACATCAATAACAACCACACTAATTGTATGCATATATTTAACCAATGTAAATCAACGGCCATAATGAGGAGACCAAAAAAGCCCCAAAACCATCTTAGTCAGAAAACATTTGACTTCCTGCCAAGCAGAGGGATATGGAAGCCAAGAGCAACATTGGTTTGGAATATAAATTCATTTGTATAATCTTAAACTGAAAGATGTTGGAAAATTTTGATCAGTATCACCTCATAAAAAAGGGAATAGTCAAGGGTGAATTCAGCTTGGTGAGAGACCCAACAAAGCAAAGTCATTACAAGGACATTTAAAGATGAATCTGGAGTGAGGGCAACAAACAGATGAAATAATGAAAATTATATGTAATAATTCTTATAATTATTTTTTTTATTATCAAAGACAAGGAGAGCCACCACTACTGTATCATAGTCACAAATGAGTTTCATCTGTGGCTGCTACCATAAGAGAAGATAAGCAACTGAACCAGGTCAAATGGACACAGAGAAGGTCCATACTGGCTGCATAAAAACATTTAGATTACCAATTCTCAAAGTATAGGAAAGAAGGAGGAATGCCAAATGTATAAGAAAATATTTAGATCTTGTTACCAAAAAAAAAGTTTCCTAAAGAACATCAGTAAGTATTGACCTATGGCTTTACTTTCTCATCTATTTAAACTTTTTTATAATAAGATACACACATACATAAAGTACATTTTCAATAAAACCGTTGGAAGACAATAGACAGACTTTAGTGAGTAGGATTCCACAACAGATCTCAGCTTTGCTGTAATGTAGTTAAATGAAAAGATACAGAGACTAAAATTTCTTACTTAGCTCATTCTCATTTACTATTAAAATAAAGGTTATCTAGCAAAGTGTCTCCCAATCATATATTAAAAGTATACAGAATTCCTTGAATGTTAACAAAGATAACCTTGTTCTTTTCAATCATCAAAATCAGGTGATATGTAATTCAAGGTGATGTATGCTTATCAGATTTATTTTCCACTAACACAGTTGTAGTTCAGAAGGTTACTCTAATGTATGATGACTGCCTCTACGTGTTCCAGCAATGCTATTGTGTTGATTGTATCAAGCCTTGGAGTTTTAGAGTGTCCTAGATGGAATCCTTAACCGCTCAAAAGAATTTAACTTAATTACCCATTCAGGAAAAAAATCAATAGATGACAACTAACTTTTATCCAGAAGCAACTTACGATCTTAGAGAACTGCCAGAGACACTAAAAGATTAAGTAACTTGCCAAGGTTTAAATGGGTCAATTTGTGTTATGGTTCTTGAAGTCAGGTCTTCCGGGGTTTGAGACTGGTTTTCTAACTAGTACACCACACACTCTCTCTTAGATAGATAGATAGATAGACAAATAGATATCTTGGCTAGAAACTTCAAATGGACAGTGAGTCTGGCTCAAAATTGCACAAAAGGAGGTAAGGTAGATGGATTGGCCTTGGAAAACTACAGTTCTCTTAAAGATCCCAAACTTCTTACTGAGCAGGCACTTTACTACTACTACTACTACTACTACTACTACTACTACTACTACTACTA
>NW_020954599.1:1968944-2011120 GCF_900497805.2 Vombatus ursinus | reverse complement strand
TACTACTACTACTACTACTACTACTACTACTACTACTACTACTACTACTACTACTACTACTACTATTACTACTACTATGGTTATTATGTTATATACTAATAACATCATTTATATAGAGCTTTAAAGTTTGCAAGTACTTTGTAAATGTTTTCTCATTGTATCCTCATAATAATGCTGAGAGGTAGTGCTATTATGATCTCCATTTTATAGAGGAGGAAACTGAGATTGAGATGTTAATTAACTTACTCAGAATCCTACAACTAATACGTGTCTGAGGCTGGATTTGATTTACATTTTCCTGACTCTAGGTTCAAAACTCTGTTTACTGCACCAATGTTACACTAATATTGTGTAGTTCCGAGTCACTGAAGAATTGAAATTGAGAACCATCCAAATTGGAATTGAGGGGCAAATGCTTGATGTAAGCATGCTAAGGCACACAACAAATAAGGAATGAATTGTAAACAAGTGGAGTAAAGGAGGTGTGTGTATGTGTGTGTGCTTGTGTGTGAAAAATAAGAGAGGCCAGTCACATGGAAAGAGTAAATTATCTTCACAAAGTCAAGAGAACCTGAGGAAAGCCCTGAGAATATAATCCCTGTGGAATTGAAAATTGATACCTCACTTTATTCTATTTTATGAATTATTGATTGAGGATTACATCTAATCACTGGAAACACTACTTAGGAATTAGTTTGATTTTAAAAGACAATTAGAGTTCCTAACATTAAGGTGTATAAGATAGTTTGATTTCTTTATAAGAGTTTAACTTCCGAATTTCTCTGGGCTATATCCTGGACTCTATCTTACCCCCAAGGGGAGGAGGGAGGATGAGTCGACATAGCCATAAGATGTTCAACTGGTCATAAGCCTAGCACTGGACCACTCTGGTGTAGGGGACTGCCAAATATAGGACTTTCCCGAAGATTTTGATGAACTCTGTGTTTTCCCCTCTGTTGTTGTTTAGTCATTCAGTCATGTTCAACTCTTCCCTTTCCATGGACTTTGGAAACTCCCTTTTGCAAAGAAGTCAGCATGACTATGCCAAATGTAAGCCCATCATACACCTTTCCCAACTGTACAAAAGACTGCTCTGTCTGTTATAGGGCATCTCTGGTCACTGAGGGTACATTAATCTTTATTATTGGCGACTTCTAGTCTTGCCAATAAATAGATTATGATCAGAAGTTTGTACCTCAGATTCTCTCCATCACAGATTTTTAATCATGTCATCACTATGGTAAAAATATGGGAAGACATAAAATGTGTTGAGCAGGCATGAGTGGAATGTCATCTGCATGTCTGAAGGGAATTCCTAAAATGGATGAGATCAGACATCCATGTGAGTATTGCTTATTTGAGAATACATTAATTTAAATGTAAGAAAAAAGGCCTTCAGATCACACACACACACACACTTATTCAGTAATGATGTCTCATTCATCTTAGCCTTCTCATCTCCCATAGTGTGTTGCAATATACTTTGTACATAATAAGTTATCAAGAAAATATTTGCTGAATTAAATGTTAATCATATATTTTCCCCTAGCAATCACCCCAAAGTCATTAAAGGACAATGAAGCTCAGAACTTGCCCCAATTTAATTCTGCACCAAATTCATTTGGAACCTGTCAGCAATGGTTAACACTAAATAATTCACCATTCATATATCCTCCATAATCCATGACTAGAAGAATGTGAGTTCAATTTTAAATAAAACTAACATTTATGAAAAACATTTTTATGGTAATGACTTTGACATTGACTGGCTGAATGACCTTGCACAAAGACACTTAACCTCTGTGTGTGCCTCAGGCAGCTCCCTAGGGTTCATCAGCTCACTCATGGTCCTCTTCATGCTGGGCTCTTTCTTTATCCTTTACCTTGGACCTAGAACTCTGGCTCCCCATCCTAGGGCCCCTTTATCTTCTCATTGGGGAATAATCACCACTTTTAGCCTGACCCAGGCCCACTTTGGTACTACTCCCCTGCCAGCTTCATGTCATGCCTCAAAACAAATGCTACTCTTCTCTCTCTCTCGCTTCCGTCTCTAATTTTGGGCATAGTAATCAAACGGGACTTAGCATTCTAAGAGAAGATGTGTCAATCAAATGCTCTATGACTTCATTCAGAATCCATGTAACCTTCCAGGCCAAAAATTCACTCCTCTGTATGTGGTGTTTTACGCTACTAGAATATAAGTTCCTTGGGGGCAGGGATCATCTAACTTTGCTTTTGGATTCTCAGTTCTATGCCTGGGGAATCCTCTAATCTGAAATTATAGATCCTTCACCTATATGATTCTCAGATGTGGCTAATTTTAATTATCAGTGATTAGAGACATTGATTGAATAAATGAAAATGTCTCTAATTCTTTCAATAATAGGTTCTGTTATCCAAAAATTTGTTTTAAAATTTTTGAAACTGTAATGCCCTAAACTGCCTTCTAGAGAAATATTTAAAAGACAAAACACGACTAGTAATAGGTTTTAAAAATAAGACCACAGAGCAATTATTATTTTCATTTTACTTCTTTCAGCTCCTTTCCAGTTCATATGGTCCTTTCTGGTTCTATTTTGTGTCTGGGTAACATTTGGGCCCATCTACGCTGAATGCACAGAGTACCAGATTTCATTTTACTCATATAACCTGAAGTTCTTATTCTTATAATATTGCTAGTTACAAGGTAAAAGCTCTACTCCTTTACATATGAGAGGTCCCAATCTAATAGTTCTTGCTCTAGTGTTTCAATTTTGTAAAAGCCTTTTCATTCATTTTTTTCTTCTATCAGAAAGTCACCTAATTTTGATTTTAAAAAAGAGAAGTTAGGGCTATGCTTTCTCCCTCGTTTCCTCCTCCTTCTCTCTAGATGAATTTACTTTGGTTGAACTTGAGAATAGGCTAAACATAATGCAGTGGGAATCTTTAAACAAGAATAGTCAAACAAACTGATTTGGGAAACAGACTTTTGGGCTTTGAAGTCAAGCTAGAAACAAAGAGAGGCAGAGGAGAGGAAACAAAAGGAAAGGAACAGGGCCCCTTAATTTCAGATTAGAGGATTCCCCAGGCATAGAACTGGGAATCCAAAAGCAATCAGTTTAATGTGGACCTTAATGTCCACACACCTCTGTGTTTATTTCATGCCAACTAGTTGGCTAACTAGACATTCTGGTGTCCTGATATGACTGATTAGCACAGATCACCTGAGGGATTTCTTGACATTAGTTCATTGTCTGGGACTGGATAACCTTCAGACTTCATATCTTTCATTTCTAAAAATCAGTATTTCATTGACACGTTCTCAGATGGAAAAAATAAAATCTAATTCTAATAGAAAGATACATTTTAAATAATAAAGATGTGTATACATTAGGGGACTTTTTTGACAGCAGGAGGGCTTTCAAAAATTAATCTTTATTTTTTCCCAAATATTTAAAATGAAAAAATGAATATTTAAATTATTTCAAGGAAATTAATAATTGCTTATTAAAATTATTTAGCAGCAAAAATTAAAAGATCCTGTTTTCAGCAATATTTTATCAGAAAAAGCCATCGGTCTCAGCAGACTTAGCAAGGGATGACAGAATAAGCTAATCTGGTACCACTAATATTCCTATTTCCATTCAACACAGGTCTCTCCTTGGTGTCTTTTGCTTCAGTGATTCCACAGCCTTGAACTTTTGATCTTCCCATCCAAGCCCAAGTGGATATTCAAAATCATCTGTTTGTTGGGTTCTAATGACATGTTCCCCTGTGTGGACTTCTATTGACCAGAAAGTTCCCTCCCTGCCATCTGGACAGTGCCTTCATAAAGACTCCAGCTCAATTTCAGTGGCTTCAATACCAAATATCCTTCATCCTTTATTTTCTCTAGAAGGTCTCTTGGGGCTATAGGATAATGAAAGGGCAGAGAAGATATGTAATACTACTCCTTAGATGTTTGAACTAGGCATCAAAAAGTCATTTCTAACTATCCTCTTTTCAAGTCCCTAGTCCTAAGCTCCAGCTCAGAGGCACCAAGGTGGGAGACAGTGCTCTCATTTCTTTGACAGGTGATTGGGAAAGTTGTGCCATATGCATATATATTTTTTTTTCCTAATAGGAGCAACAACTTTGCCCTCTAATGGATTCACTCAATAAAAGTATTGAGATTTTCCAGTTACCCAGATCATCCAAGCTGCCAGATTATATATGTGTCCTTTAAAAGCAATTCTTCAAACAGACATGTGCTTGGGAAAACTAGAAGTACTGATGGAACTTGATTACCATCAAAAGAATTTGTATTGTCTAATCTGATAAACAAGCTTAGAAGAGAGAGATTTCTAATTTCAAATTTCTTTTCTTAAATTTAAACCTAAATCTGGGGTGTTCTGACATATTCTAGCCTTTGGCTTTTCAGTGCAGTAGAAAGATTGTTGGGCTTGGAGTCAGGAAGACCTGAGTTCAGATCTAGCCTTAGAAACTTACTAGCTATGTGACCCTGGATAAGTCACTCAACCTTTTGGCAGTTTCCTCATCTGTATAATAGGGGTAATAATAGCATCTACCTTCCAGGATTGTTGTGAAGATAAAATGAGATGACATTTGTAAACTGCTCTGTAAACTTTGAAACTATATGTGTATATACATATATATATATATAATGTGTATATATAGAGAGAGAGTTATATATAGTTTTTATATGCATAGTTTTATACATACCCACACATATATATGTATACAAACGTGTCTATATGTGTATGTATATATACACACATTATTTTATAATATATTTATTATAATTTTATATAATATAAATTGATATCATATAATCACATAATAAATATCATGCATTGTATGACATAATATTTTATATTATAATTATATATAGAAATGGTAGCTAGCATTGTTCATTTTAGTGTTTAAAATGCAAAGCTAGTATAATTACCTATTGTATGTGTTCTGCACTAGTCTGTACACAATAGCATTTTGGGATTCCTTCTTTGAGAAAACACAGGACTGTGGAAAATCAGAAAAATATTTGTATACAATGCAAATGTATTCATAAATTGATTCTGCCCTAATGATCTCTCAAAAATACCTAGAAGTATCAAAATTTGACTATATTTATCTGAAATCAAAGCAGTCAGTTGAAAAATGAATATATAGTCAACCCAGGTTTTTCATGTTCTATGATTATTTTAAATCATGTTAATTTAATTATTTAGATATTTTGTCAGTATAGTTAGTGAATGTAATCAAACCAGCTTATATAGACACAAGCTTGTGGAGGCTCCTGTCATCTTGGGCTTTACTGGACTTTCAGATTTTTTAAGAACATCTAAAACCATATCAGAATTTGGAAAGCTGCAAGGACAATCTAGTTTATCAAAACTAGTAGTAGCCTTATGCATGAAACACCACTTTATTCAGAGATTCTAATGAACAAATGATCTTTTTGTACATGTAACAGTTTTCTCCATGTCCAATACATATGTTTAAATCAAATGGCAATTAAATGCTGAAATTAAATGTACACTGATAGGAAGGAGTGAGGACTATCATTTTCACATGTGAGCTCTTTAAAAAATGCCTGAGTTATATAGAGATGCTATAGCGCAGGCCTGCAATGAGCAACTTGTATCCACTCAAACAAAAACGGCAAAGATGTGAATAATCCAGTGAGTGTAAGCACCATAAACTGGTGATCTAAATCTTTCGGACCCGAGTATTCTTCACAAGATCATAGATACAAAACTGGGAGGATCACAAAGATCATTTAATCAATCAATTTGCAATCATTTATTCTGGACTAGGAATAGATGATTTTAAATCCTGCCTCTTACACAAACTGGTTATGTGACCCTGGGCAAGTCATCATCCTCTCAGTATCCCTAGACAAATCTCTAGAAAGTTCTGCAGAATTGGTTTTTGTTGTGTCATTTCAGTAATGAGCCCATTTGGGATTTTCTTGGCAAAGATACTGGAGAGGCTTGTCATTTCCTTCTCTACCTCTTTTTACAGATGAGGAACTGAGGCAAGCAGGGTTGAGTGACTTGACCAGGTTCACACAGCCAGTAAGTGTCTGAGGTCACATTTGAACTCAGGAAGATGAGTCTTCTTGATTTCAGAACCAAACCTCTATTTACTGTACCACCTAGCTGCCCTCTCAATTATATAATGGGGATAATAATAGAGCCTACCTCTCAGAATTTTTTGTGAGGATAAAATGAAATAGTATTTGTAAAATTCAGTTAATAAATGCTATCTTATTATCACATAGGTGAACAAATAAGTCAATCAATGAAAAAAGCATTTATTAAATGCTTATTATGTGTCAGGCACTATGATAAGCACTGCAGACATATATAGATAGATAGATAGATAGGTAGATAGATAGATAGATAGATATAGATATAGATACAGATATAGATATAGATATATACATATATGTATGTATATACTCTACTAGTCCACTCTATATACATGACCACTCTTTCCAATAATGCTTTGTATTTGTGGGAGAATGTGCTTCAAGTTTATGGGAGAAATGTTTTGTAGCTGATATTCTTATGATACCATCTCAGTAAAGGTTTTTACTTTGAGCTAATTGTGTCCTCTAGCTCACTACTGAGCTGACTCTCTAGTGAGCTCACTCACTCTAGCTGACTATTAGAGGTAAATGCACAGGTTGTGAGATACAGTTTTAAGAGTCTGGACCCACAAAGGACTTTGAAGTTGGGCTAGCTAGCCCCCTGGGAATCCAGTCTATATGTACAAGTTACAAAGTAACTCAGAGACAGCAATATGAATCCATTTGCTAATATATGTATATATATATGTGTGTGTGTGTGTGTATACATATATATGTATATATACACATATATGTCTATATACACACACATATATATATACATTTGCTAATATATCTTTTATATATTTTGTATATGTTTATATATTTTATATATATATATATTTATACATATATATTTGCTAATATATTATATAAAGCAACACCTGTTGATTTTTTTCAAAAATGACTGATTTTCCTTTTTTATTTAAAAACAATTATTACAATGGAAGGATGACTGCATAAGCAGGAGAAGGGAAATGTTTGGAAATGAATGTGATGTGCAAAGAAAAGGCACCATTATTATAATCAATAACAAAAACAAAATTAAAAGGACCTTTTGCTTGGGAATAGAAGAATGATAGGTAGGAGTTGAGTTCAGTGTGCTCCTAGCTAGCCAGTGCTTAAGTAATAGAGCTGTACCCTGAATGGAATTAAAGGTAGGGAAAATAACAGTCAGTGGAAGTTTGTCATCGTCCAGGTAAACAAGACTCAAGGGCACAAAGCCGTGGTCATCCCTCCTGTCTAGGTGGAGGTGGCAAGGAGAATGACATTGCATGGGCAGAAGAAAGCTCTGTGTCTGGTGAAGAAGCACTGGTCTTTGATTTCTTTGTCTCCTTCTAAAAATGGAGAAACTCAGGCCCACCCAGGATGAAAAATACTCTGCCCAAGGTCACTAAAAATGTAAACATTAGAGGTGAGATTTAAATTGTGATCTTCTGACTTCAGAATATTACTTCCCCCAACCCCACTCCCACTGCACCGTCTCCTCTTTTCCTTAGTTACTGTTTTGCTCTGAATTATATGAATCCTCATTTCAACGTTGACATTTTGTCATTCGAGGTCTACATGAGAATACATTCCTCTCTTGTGCCTGGTAGACATAAGATGGATTTTCTTTTAAATGCAAATTTACCATTTCCCTCTTATTGATGCTTATGTAAAATGTTGTCATTTTGTTGGTATAACCTTTAGACAGCTGAAGGTAATTTAACTATGATGGGGCCAAGAATATAATTTATGCTTCAGACATCTCTCAGCTGGCTCACCCAAACCAACTCTTGGCTGTCCTTCCTCATTCATCCATCATATGCTTAGAGTTAATCCAAATTTCTACATTGCATTTAATTTCTCCTCCTTCCTTCAGTTCTCATATTATTGCTCACCAAATTGCCCACACACCTGGTTTACAAAGTACTATAGTTTTTTTTTTCTTAATATGGATACCATTCAGTTGAAGATACTCCTGATTTTCTTCTGCATTCTCTGTTTAACCAATTATGGTTCTGTTCATCTTTTCCCCTTCAAACCACCTAACTAGAGTGGACATATCAGAACAAATACTATTATAGACTATGGCAAGTACTATTAGCAAATGGCCTTGTACATTTTCTAGTATCATTAATCAAAAAGCAGTGCCAAGGAAAATGTGTCACAAAATGATGGAAAGAAGAATTCTAATATTGTCTAATTGATCTGTTTGGTATCTCCTTCAATCAAATATCAAAATATAAGAAAAATAATACACTGATAACCATTATGCTGGGATGGAAGAAATCAGCAACTTAAGAATTAAGAATTCCCTATTCATTACCTCTATTTGCCTTCATAGCAAAGTATCTGTACTTTGCAATACTTTATCATTGTATTATTTTTATTTATTTGTGTGGGTGATCACTCAAAAGAGTATAATCACTTTGGTGGCCAGAAAATTTCCTTTTTTTATTTTTTCTATATTCTCCAGCACTTAGGACAGTGCAGTTCTATATAAATGAAGGATAATAAATAGATAGAAGATAGATAGATAGATAGATAGATAGATAGATAGATAGATAGATAGTAGATAATAGATAGATAATCAATAAAGGATGGACAGAGGGGAAGGGAGGAATGAAGAAGGGAGAGAAAAATAACAGGGGATAGGAAAGAAGCAAAAGAGAGAGAAGAAAGAGAAGGAAAGTGGGAAGGGAGGAAAGATAGTACATTTTAGACTTTGGTGTCATATTGTAGCCAGTAGATTAGTATCTTCAAACAAAGTTCCTACATGCTGGAAAAAATATTTCATTGATGTGAATCCACATACTTTCACACAAGATTTTCATTGTCTTTGCTTCTTTGATTATTCACCTCGCACTAGGAAAGGAGTTGAAGAGAGGATGCTGTAATCTTCTCTGACTGATATCATTCAGTAGTTAGGTCCAGGGCATGGTCTGTCAATTTAGTGTCAAGTTTACCTGTCACCCAATACTAGACAGTATTCTGGTTGTGATCCAACATTTTTCTGGCTCTTAGAGAGCTGAAGCCACTCATTCCTTGTCTCTTTCTCTTTGTAGATTTTCCTCCCATTGGTTTCAGGTTGGTGTGCATTATCCAATCCAATGATGCATCAGTCCTCATCTTATTTAGGGGAATTCTCCTTTGATTTAATACCTTCTGCTTCCCTAGATGCATATTCCTAGTCATACTTGTATACTGCTCTTTAATCACATTATAGGAAACTAATAAAAGCAAATAATATTAGCCTATCTAGCACACATATCATGTGAACCCCCTCTGACTTCAAATCATCCTTCTCAATAACAGGAATGCCCTCACCCTGAAAATGCAATTTGCCCTCATCATCATGGGTAGCTGGTGTGGCATTCAATTTCTGCTTATCACATACTAAACCTGTAGTGTTTGATCAGTTTCCCATTAATGAATTCAAAGTACTTGCTGCTCTTCCCCCAAAAAGGAGCACCAGGGCAAGGGTATACCCTTATTTCCAGGCAATTGTAGTTTCTCCTTGGTTTGGCTCCTAGATTTCACTACCCAGGTGCCATTCACCTCTTCACTTACCCAGGATTTGAAATGCCACTGCATTGCCTGTCTTTGCTAATGCCCACACAGCACAGCCTGATGATCATAAATCTAATGCCCCTACACCAAGTAGACTCCTAGAGCTCGAGCAACATGAATTCTCTTCTGTTTCGCCTTCAATACTCAGCACAACCTCCAACTTAAAAACTACCAGGCATACTATCAGCCCCAGAAGGTGCATCACTTCTGCCCAGAACACATCTGCTGTATGTATTTTCCACTGCCCATAAATCACTGCAATGATTATGCATTGTTCATAGCATAAAATATGAAAGCTAGTCTAACATGTTTATTGTACTGCAGCCCAAAGAGGTTAGGTGATTTGCCAGTGGTCATAGAGCTCATAGGGGAGGTATCTGAAACTAAATTTGATTCCAAATCCAGTGTTTGCTCCATTATGCCACTCTGACCCACCTGTTGAGGCTGTTATTGTTGAGAAAAGAAGGACTATTTGTACTTTAAAGGCAGGGTCCCAAAATGGTGAGAGTGCCAAAGTTAGTACCAGAAGAACTGTGTCCTCACTACTAGTGTAGACTATTATTCTTAAAGGATTTGGAGTCAGGAAGAGTTGGTTTCTAATCCTTTTTTTCAGATACTTGCTAAATGAATAACACTGCTTAAATCTCTTCATCTTCTCTGTGCCTCAATTTCCTCACCTGTCTAATGAAAGCATTGAACTCAATAGCCTCTTAGGTGCCTTTCAGCTCTAATCTTATGATCCTCTGAGTCATTTACCCTCTATGATCTTCAATCTCCATATCCGTAAAATGGAGATAATAACAGAAAAGCCTCCTAGAGTAACTGTGAAAATCGAATGGGATAAAATAATGTTTTCAAAACAAAAAAGCGTAAACTGTTATTATCATAGCTACCCCTTCCTTGACAAATTGTAGGAATGTCTTTGGGTTTGATGCAAATTATAAGTGACTTGCAGCAGCTAATATATCCAAACAACACTTCCTGTGAAGCCCACGGAGTAAAAACTGCAGTTTTTGCCTAAAGGTATACTTCACTGGTTCTCGTGCCTATTTCTGCTGTCAACGAGGTAATGCTGAGGCCGCTCTCTTTATCTTTCCACTCAACATCTCAATGAACTTTTAGTCCTTACTAAAAAGCATGAATTAGATAGATTATTAAAGCAGGGGCAAAGCAGAAAGCAGCTGAATAGCCTGCCTGTCTAAATTCATGCAGGAACATTTAGAGGTGGATATTTGCTTCTATAGATACTCTTAGTAGGATAGAAAAAAAATTCTGAATTAGAAATTCCCTGTCAAGAAGAGAGAGATCTAAATTCTTAAAGACCCTAGTTCAAAAACAGAATGCCGTAATTCATGTCATCTTCCTATATAAGCAATGCTTTCCATTTCTATAGAGCACTTGGCACATATCTAACAAATATGTGTATGTACATGCATATGTATATACATACACATATACATGTATGTATATACATATGTTTGTGTATGTATATGTATATGTGTATATACATAGATGCAGATGCAGATGCAGATGTATACACTCAGGTTCCCCTAATTCAGGGCTATGCAGGTAGTATCTGACCCTAGAATACACTGAGGACTTTGTGAGTGTCTCTTTGCTTTTGCCAATGGCTCCAAATGCCACTGACTTGTGCTTACCATCTATTTTAGGGGATGAGTGATCACATCTCAATTCCATTTAAACTCTTAATATCAGGATAGCTTTTACAAAGCAATGTTTGCTTCAGATATAGCCAGAACAAATACACATTTCCCCTAACACTTTGGAAGCATAATTCTCCCTATATCACTTTGTGTCTTTGGGGGAGAGGTGGGAAGTATTTGGCTCGTCATTTAGCTCAATTATTACATATCTTTATATTCATAGGTGACATCACTGCTAGATGAGTCCTTCTATTGGGTTGTAGTCCCAAAGGTCATTCCTGAAGAACATTCCTTGCTTATGGCTCAGGACATCAGCATTGTACTGGATGAAAAACTGAATCCCAGAATCTGAATCCCAGACTCCTGTGGCTTGTTGTCTTGGCCTTTGAGATCCCTAGATCAGACGCTCTACTCACATATCCTAGGATGGAAAAGAAGGCATGGAAAAGCCAAAGACCTGATCTCATTTCTTGGCCTCATGGGAGAAAGACCCACAGCCCTTCACTGCATAGCATGTTTCTCTCACCAGAGGCTGTGAGTAAAGGAGTCACGTTATCCCCCCAGAGGTGAATGCAAACAAAGGACAATCTTACCCGAGGCCCTTTTGAAGGCACTGATAGTTCTGGTTTTGCAGCCAACAGAAAATGATTCCTCCCAACCATGTAGCAGGTCAATCGGAATCAGTTAGGAATGCCTAGACATGCTACAGCCTCTCCAAGGCACTTCCATCAGATGTCATCATGCATTTCCTAGAAGTAGCTCCCTCGAGTCTCCATTCAGAGACACCATCTTAGTAAACTAATGGGAGCTACATAGGTACCAGATGACCATTACACCATAATTCATTAATTATACCACTTTACAACTGGTTCTCTGTGCTAATATTTTGAAAGTGATTTGCCAAATATGTTAGAGCTAGGAAGAATTTTAGAGTTGATGCTGTCTAATTATTTTATAGATTGAGAAAAGTAAAGTCATCTAGCATTTTAAGACCCAAAGAAGTTTCACAAAAGGAATAAAATGAACAGCAAATGCTTAAGACATCAAGCTTTTATTACTACAGAGTATCTTACCTCCCATAAGGGAAAGACTAAGGCTTAAGGATACACGTAGGGGCAGGAGCACAGGGATGGGGCAACAAGGGAAAGATGGAATGAAAGAAGCAATCCGAGCCTCCAAATCAGGATCAGAGAAGAGACACAACTGAGATGCCCAAGGACACAAATGAAGGCCAAAGTTTTTATAGGAGTGAATGGAATGTCCTTCAGGTCCATTTGATTTGTTTGCTATCTCTGATGTCACAAAAGAAAGTGTGAAGGCTTGTCTAGGGTAAGTCTCCACTGGATAAGCAAGGAACGTAGAAGTTTCTATTTATTTAACATTATTATTTACTATTTAACATTAATTTAGCATTATTTATTTAACATTAATATTTAATATATTAAATTTCTTCTTCCTAATTAGGAAAAAAGGCAGTATAACCCCAAGAGAGTCGGCAAGAGAGATTAGGTTCAAACACTCAGAGAGGATTCTTTTATAAATATGGGTCTAATTTAAACTAACTTATTTAATCTTTACAGAACATAATAGGTCATTTCCCCATTTAAATACCTCCAGTTACTTTGGAGAGTTATTTTTCAGTAAAGGGAACAACCTTTAATCTGCAAAAGAAAAGCTTTATACAATAAATTTTATGCAATTTGTGCAGCCCTTAAATTCCTAGGTGTAGGAGAACATTTCTGCCTGAAGGGTTTTTTTTTCCCAAAAAAAAATCAAATTTGAGTGACCAATGATAAAGAAATCACCTATAGTCAAATGTGGAAAGTCAATCACTCAAAGATCACGGCAGCTTCAGGGGTTATGATCCTGAAGAGCCAATCATGGATCCCAGAAGGGCATTGACACTTTGAAGAACCTGAGTAGAAAGTTTTACTCAAGGGGAACCTTAGGTACCACAACAGGGCAGGAAAAGAGTTCCCAAGTCAAGGACAGAAGACACCACTGTCACACATGTGCTCACTATGTACTTTTAAGTGTGACATCAATGTGGCTATGGGGGGGAGTGGGTGGGAACTGTGCCCCCTGTTTGTCAAGAATATTTCTATAACTACTGTTCTTTCTATCCTTTTATTATTGTTGTCATTATGTATTTTTTATTAAAATAGCAAATGGCAGTCAACAGATTCTGCTTGAAAATGGGAACAATCCGTAAGAGCTCAGGAACAACAGTTCTAGAAAGCCCAAGAACCTTGACAGTAGAGGTAGTCAGCCATCCTTTAGGGACTCAGATTGTAATTATGAGTGCTAAATGGAAAAGTGAGCCCAGAGAGAATGTTACACATCTGCGAATTTGGTAAGTATTTCATATAGATCTCTATGCAAATTGTTCATACAGATGTTGTACATTGCAGAGCCTAGAATAGAACTATTCAGCACTCTGATAGAAACCTCCCTTTAGGCTGATATTCTTCTAATCAAAAATTCTCTGAGATCTTTCATTCCACTAATTCTTGACCTAATTATACTATTCCCCCATCTATTTCTCTTGATCTTGTACACCAGTAAATCACGAGAACTTGATCAAAATTTTGTTAGTATCAAAGTGACTATATTCATGGTACTATTCTGATTTGACAGCATAGAAACCTGTTACATTCCTGTTTCGAGAACAGTGCCTAGTACATAGGTCCTCATTCAAATATTTATTGAATGAGTGAAATGAGATTGTAATCTCCCAAGACGCACAGTTGGTACAAGTTTTGAAAGTCCACCATAGCTGAACAAAACTGGGATGTCTGGTAAACTTAACTTAGTCTTGGCATTCTTCTTGTTCTCCTCCTCTTCTTCCTCCTCTTCCTCCATATTCAATTACCTTCCCTTGCCTTTGGCTCTGGTCTTTCCCACAAGAAGTAAATTGTTCATTTTGAGGAACAGCATTATTTTAAAAATTCATTAAGTGCCTTAGTAGAAGTAATTTACCAAATATTATTAACAATCTTAGAGGGACAAAGAATTTTTCCCAAAGTAAAATATATGTTCACTTTTCAAGGATATATTTAGGCCTTGACTTCTATCCAGTTCTCACATTTCTCTCATTTTCATTTGCTAATTCAAACAACTAACTTTGAACATCATGTATGTTAAGCAAAATATATTCTAGGTGCTCTCGGGGTTAGTAAAATATTTTTTAAATTGTCTGTTGTTAGGGAGCAGCATCATCTAAGGGACCTGGAGTCAGGAAGACTTATCTACCTGAGTTAAAATCCAGCCTCAGACACTTACCAGCTGTGTGACCCTGGGCAAGTCACTTAATCCTGTTTGCCTCAGTTCCCTTATCTGTAAAATGAGCTGGAGAAGGAAATAGCAAACCACTCTAGTATCTTTGCCAAGAAAACCCCAAGAGGATCATGAAGAGTATAATAACACTGAAAAACTACTTAGCAACAACAACAACAAATCATTTAGGGGAGAGGAAAGAGTGTTGGATTTGCATTTGGAGGAGACTTGGACTTGAAAGTTAGATTAATGGCAGCTAATGCAAGATCTTGAATTTCAGGCCAGGAAATTTGAACTTTTAGAAATAGGCAGTCAGAAACCACAGAATGTTCTTGAACTGTCATTTCACAAGATAAAATTGTGTAGCAGGTACCTAGTATTGTTAATTATATTAATTTGATTTCATAGGATAGATTAAAGGAAGTCTGGAGGCAAGGAGAACATGTAGGAGACTCACACAAGAACTTAGGTGTTAGGTGATAAAAACTAAACTAAGAGTCCTTAATCTGGGATCCTGAAGTTTAATGTTTAATATTTTGATGACTGTATTTCCCTTTAATTGGTTTCCTTTGCAATCCGGTGTATTGTATACATTAAAAACATTATTCTGAAGAGTCCATAGGGTTTACCCAATTACTGAAGGAGTCTAGCACAAAAAAAAGTTAAGAAACCAAATTAAAGAGGTAGAAATAAGAATGGGAAAAAAGGATGCTTAGCAGAAATATTACAAAGGAATCTTCTTCATACTAGAAATGTTCCTCTTTTTTGCATAATTCCTGTTGGTTTAGAATACCGTCTTACAAAACAGAATCATAAAATTGTAAAACAGAAAGTGATCTCAGACATGATTCAACCACCTTATATTACAAATAATAAGGGAAAGGACCAGTGGTCACCTCTCCACCTAGAACAGTATTGTACATCCAGTCCCATATGTGTTTAATAAATGTTTGTTGAATTAAATTAAACATAGTCCAACCCACTCATTTTTCAAGTGAGAAGGGCAAGAGATGATTAATTTTATCTTTGTATCTCCAGCACCTAGCATAATGTTTTGCATGTAGTAAGAATTTAATAAATATTTTTTTGAATTGAATAAAGCAGCTCACCCAAGGTCATAAAGCTAATTAGTGATAGAGCTGGGATGAAGCCTCAGCTTTTCTAATCCTCAATCTAGTGCTCTTTAAATAGGGTTATTGGGGGGGAAAGGAATTATATTCATATATTATTTTCTGGCTAGTCACAAAAATTCATAAAACAGAAACCATTTTTTGGTTGCCAAGTGCAATTTATAATACGGCTCAAATGACTAGAAAATGTCCTAAATGTCCTAAACTTAGTGAGTCAATGAGTTTTATTTTTCTCTGTTCCCAAGGTCTGTTCTATCCTCCTAAAGAAAAGATTTCTAAGTTTAAAATTTGAGAGTTTTTAAAGTAGAAACAATAGAACCTTCAGGTGCATTTCTTTCCCTTTAAGTCATGATCAAACTCTAACTAATAAAACAAAATCAACAGCTTTTTTCTCCTATTCCAGGAAAGAGAAAGAAAATAAAACTTCAAACATGTTCCTGTCTTTTTGTAGTCTAAAGAAACTACAACATCAATGTGCAATGGGTACTGATTTTTAAGATGTATAATTTGTATAATGTAAATATTTGATGCACTATTTAAATGAGACTAGAATATCATCTCTTTTCAAGCAAAATTAGTCCTAGAGTACACTTGAATGCCTTTAGGAAACCACAAAGTTCTTTTAATGGCCTCAAACGTCCCCCTGAAACAAAAGTCAATGTTTTAAACACCAAAATTCTTCCAGTGGTTTTGCATGGCTACAAGTCATGCAATACTACATTCTCTAAAGAATTAAAGTTGAGAATTTCCGAAAGTCAATGGTATGGTTCAGGGTGGGCATGAACAAGCTCCAGCAAATTACATTTAAATTTAGATGTGGTTTGTATGACAAAGAAAGTGTATGAGCAAAAAATAAAAAAAGATGGAGGGGCCGTATGAAGGAAAGGAAGAGATAATTCTCAGAAAGCTTTCGTGTTCCGTTAGTTTCTTCAAAATATCAAGAGAAATCAAGGATGGCCTCAAATTTTTTTAGGGACAAAGATTAAATTACAGTGGGTTGTCTTGGTACATAGGATGGACTTCCTGCACTGAACTTTTGGGATGATGAAAGTAGTTAAGATGAGTATTCCTAGGTAGATTGAAAATTTGATTGATGGCAGTAATATTCCTATTAATGGGATCACTAACCCACCAGGATATCATAGCTCTCCCACATAAATCCTAGCAAATATCTAAAAAAAGGACTCCAAAAAGACCGGTGTCAAATTAAAGCAAGAACAAACAAAAGTAACCCCTCCTTCCATTCTAGAATTGAACAAGAAGAGAGGAGGAGTTGAGTAGATGAGTTGCAATGGAGAAGTCAGTGGAAGATCCAGGAAACAGACCCTATATTGGTGTTTGTACACATAAAAACAACAAAAGTTTAAAGTGGGTAAAAAAAAAAAGAGTAGAAAAATAAAATATAAAAAAGAGTAGAAAATAACTACCCTTTTCCAATCTAAACAATGTGTACAAGTCACAAATCACAAAGATTTCAGAAATGAATCAGAAGGAGGATAAAAAGAAATATGTTTTTTGGGTAGATAAAATCGCAAGTTCCTGTGTTGGAGGAGAATAAGGGGTAATTTTTTTCAAGTCTTTTCTTCTCTCAAAAGGACTTCAGCTCCTTGGGCTAATTTCAACACCCTCAGTCCCTTTTGGACATCCTCTGTAAATCCTTTCCCTCTTCATGGTAAATGTATTATTAGCTGTTCTACATAAAGTATTAACTTGTGCTTAAAAATTATCTCACATTAGTATGTTTTCAAGGAGATATAAATAGATACAGCTATAGTTATTTTTGTTGTTGGTCAGTTGTGTCAGACTATTCGTGATTTTATTTGGGACTTTCTTTGGCAAAGATACTAGCATGGTTTACCATTTCCTTCACCATCACTTTTGCCCAGGGTCATGCAGCTAGTTAGTGTCCAAGGCCAGATTTTAATTCAGGAAAATGAATCTTCCTGACTCTAGGCACTACACTCTAGCCACTGGGCAACCTAGCTGCCTGTAGCTATAGTTAATGAGATATAGATATTGGTTTGATCTAGTTATCTTTTGAATACAATGTACCAAACTGAGACAAAGGTAAGAGCCAACTGTACAACATGTGTAGATTACTTATCTATTTTTTGAATAAGTTTTATATAAATAAATATAAAAAGGGTCCATCTAGTACAGTGTTTATCAATTTTGAAATGTTGAGCTAAATCCCCTTAGCTCAGGGATTCTTTGTCTCCGGATAAGTTTTGGGAGTATAGGGTCTATGTTTTTTTTTTAATATCTTGATAACTATATTTCAATATAATTGATGTCCTTTGAAATCATGTGCTTTATTTCATTTTATGGATTTAAGAATATAACTCTCAGAATGGATCCATAAACATTACCAGACTTCCCTAGGTATCCATTGCACACTCATTAAAAAGTTTAAGGGCCCTTCTTTGTACATTGGTTCCAGAGAGGAAGACTCTGAAACTCCATATTTTTATCAGGCACATTTCAAAATGTTGTGACATTGTAGTGACTTCATCAAGAAGTATGCTACTACCAAGAAATATATTTATATATTGAACATTGTACTATAATCTTATGAGCAACTAGGTAGTGCAGTGGATAGAATGCTAGGCCTGGAGTCAGAAAGGCTCATCTTTATGGGTTCAAATATGGCCTGTATGACTCTGGGCAAGTCACTTAACCCTCTTTGCTTCAGTTTCTTCATCTGTAAAATGAGTTGGAGAAGGGAATGGCAAACCACTTTAGTAGCTTTAGCAAGAAAACCCCAAATTGGTTCAGAAAGAGGTGAACATGACTGAAAATGACTGAACAACAAAACTATAATCGTTCATATATTTTTACTAATTATAAGAAAGTGATTCATCTAATATTAGTAAACTATCTAGGGAGGGAGAGGGCAGGTGAATGAAAAAAATAATTCTGGCTAACTTGAAGTTCTCCTAAATAAATAAAATATTACAAAACAATTAGAGAGTAGAGTTATGCTACTCTGCTGCTATGCTAGTAGTAGGGATATTGTAGGCCTAGAAGGATCTTAGAGGTCATCAATTTCAATCCCAATATCTTATGGGGAAGCCCATTGCCAGAGAGGTTAAATATTTTGTCGAAGATCACATAGAAATTCAATGACAAAATGAGGAGTCTGCTGTCCTGAGCTCTCCTCCACTGTTCTTGCACCATCCTACTGTAAGTTACATTTTGCTTAGAATGTCTATACATCATAAGAGATCAATTTCTTCAAAGACAGATGACACATCCAGGAGGGTACTCTCTCCCATTCCCACAAAACAGATCATACTCCCTCCCTACCATAAATAAGGAGGTGATCTTTAAGAGTTTGATTAAAAAACCCATGCCCATGCTTGAAGTTTTTTTTAACATGATGAAACCCACCAGAGTTTGTGTTTGATCAGGAGGCACCAGCCACTCAGAATCACTATTACAACATGAGGAGGCATGGAAGAATGAATTTAGAGGACTAAGAGAGATAAAACATCATAATTTGTCAGGTGTCTTCCAAAGGACACTGAGAAGAAGCCATCTCAGCATAAAACTGATGATTTTCAATGAAAAAAATAAAAATACTAGTTCCTTGGGCTTTCTAATTGGCAAAGTGAGAGATGATACAGGTTTTCCTATGAGTGTATATGCAGTTCATTCAGTAAAGTGTCTATTGGTGTCCTTTACAAATGGAATAGATAACCCCTCTACCTATATTTTCTGTTGAGGTCTAACTTCTTGCGGTATATATTTTCTTTTAAAATCTTTTATTTTCTTTGTTTCTAAATGTTCTTCATTTCTGAACATATACAATATATACCTTCTACCTCCCTTATTGTTATAGAATAAGTATAAATAGAAAAAGAAAGAAAAAAGTAGTTTAGCAATGCCAATCAGCACATCACCCGTTTCTGATGGGATATTAAATAACCCATTCCCATTCTCCCCTATCCATGCAAATGAAAGAGGGAGATATATTTTCTCACCTCTTTTTGGGGGGAGGATTATGTTCCACTTTTCATCTTTTAGAGAGGTGGTCTCTGGGGTCTTTTCTTGCTTTACTTCTATGACCCTACATGGCTCACAGAGATAAAATCCTATATCTAAATAGACCATACTTAACCCTTCAATAACTACCATTTAAATGCCAATAGAAACAGAAACCACAGAAAACGATATTTTTTTTCCATTTTGGAATGGTGAGAAAGATGTCCTCCATATCCTAGTTCTGGGGAGCAAAACAATGAGTATTATACATGAGTATGTAACTACAGGACTGCATGACCAAAATACAACATTTCTACAGTTCATCCATGCAACTTCAAAATTAGTAAGAGCATTTTGGTTCAGTGGAAGGAGTGCTGGACCTAGGGTCAACAAGACTTTGGTTCAAATCTAGCCTTAGGCTTCAGTAATGAGTGTCCTGAGAACTACAAGAACAGGCTGGTTTTTGAAGAGGCAGAGAAACTAGAGACAAAATTACCAATATTCACTGGATGATGGAGAAAGCAAGAAACTTCTAGAAAAAAACATACTTCTGCTTCCTTGACTACACTAAAGCCTTTGATTGTGTGGATCACAACAAAATGTGGCAAGTCCTCAAAGAGATTGGAGTATCAGATCATGTTACTTGTCTCCTGATGAACCTGTATGTGGGCCAAGAATAAACAGAACCAAACACGGAACTACTGATGGTTCAAGATTGGAAAAGAAGTACGACAAGGCTATATATTGTCACCTTGTTTATTTAGCTTATATTCAGAGCACATCACGAGAAATGCCAGGCTAGATGAATCAAAAGCCAGAATTAAGGTTGCCAGGAGAAATAGCTCCAATCTCAGATATGCAAATGATGCCACTCTGATGGCAGTAAGTGAGAAGAATTAAGGAGACTCTTGATGAGGGTGAAAGAGGAGAGTGTGAAAGTTGGTTAGAAACTTAATATTGAAAAAAAAAAAAAACTAAGATTTTGGCAACTGGTCCCATCACTTCCTGGCACACAGAAGGAGAAGAAATGGAAACAGTGTCAAGTTTTATACTCTTTGGCTCAAAGATCACTGCAGATGGCAACTGCAGTCATGAAATTAAAAGAGTTTGCTCCTTGAAAGGAAAGCTGTCACAGATCTGGACAGCATACTAAAAAGCAGAGACATCACCTTGACAACAAAGGTCCATGTAGTCAAAGCTATGGCTTTTCCAGTAACAATGGAAGACTGTGAGAGTTGGACTATAAGGAAAGGTAAGCACTAAAGAACCGAAGCTTTTGAACTGTGGTCCTGAAGAAGACTTGTGAGAGTCCCTTGGGCAGCAAGGAGATCAAATCAGTCAATACTGAAAGAAATTAATCCAGCCTATTAACTGGAAAACCAAGTACTGAAGCTTAAATACTTTGGCCATATAATGATAAGACGGGAACTCATTGGAAAAGACTTTGCTGTTGGGAAAGGTTGAAAGCAAAAGGAGAAGAGGATGGCAGTGGATGAGATGGATGGATAGTGTCATGGAAACAACAAACATGAACTTGGACAGACATCAGTAGTTAGTGGAGGATATAAGTGCCTGGTGTGCTATGGTCCATGGTATCACAAAGAGTTGGAAACAGAATGACAACAACAAGGGAGCATTGCCTCTCTGTCCCAGGGTGCTTACAAAAATAAAATGAGATATTTGTAAATGGCTTTGCAAACCTTAAAGCACTATGTAAATGCTAGTTGTTGCTGTTGACAAAGTTTCCTGAGTATTTCTGGGGCCTCATTGCTTTTCCTGCCATATAAATAGTACCACAACAAATCAGATCAAACTTTTTGAGAAGGTTTCACTTTGATCAAAGCTCATTAGAAAGTGAGCCCCTTGAGGGTAGGAACTGTTTTTGCTTTTTCTTTGTATTTTCAGTACTTAGCACCCGTGCCTGGAACATAGTAAGTACTTGTTGACTCAACTGTGCTTTGCAAGCAGAGTATTTTGTTTCATAGGATTTTTGTATCATAGGTCTAGGGCTGAAAGAGACCTTAGAGATCTTCTAGCTGAATTTCCTCATTTTACATATAAGGAAACTGAAGCCCAGAAAAACTAATGATTGGGCCCATGATTGCACAGGTATTCAGTGGAAGAATTGGGATTTGCACTCATATCTAATTATTGCAAGTTCAGTATTCTTTCTACTGCTGAGTAGATAATCTTTTATTATATTATATGGAAACCTCTTGATCCTGAAATAACTAATGTGTACATTTAAAAATATGCAAATTCAAGTACTCAGTTTCAGAGTTTACGTTCACTTTCAGCAGATCTCTTATCAATAAAATTGAAGTGTTATAGGCTGACTATTTATTATATTAACATATTAATATTATAGAATAATTTTACATAATATATGTATATACACACATACATATATGTTTACATACACACAACACACATATACATTTATGTGTATGTGTATACTATATATATATATATACAGTGTAATTGTAGCTAGTAGGGTGGGGGGGAGAGAAGAAAAAGGGAACAAAAAGAAATGTACATGATAATTGTTGCATATTTGGAGGGAATAGCAATTTGTACATGAAAAATTTGCAGTTTAATATGCAATCATCTTTTTATTGTACTGAATTATAGAAATGCTTGTTTCGTTCTGTGAATTGAAAATATTTTTTTAAGGAAGGGAAAATCAATAAATAAATAAAATTGACGTATTATAGACTGACGGAGGTCAGGTTGATCCCACTCTAATTATGCAAAAGAGTAACTTAGGAGATTCCATGAGATTTATAGCTCTAACCCAGAACAAAGTTTAACTTCCACTTTTCCATTTATATTTAGCATTCAAGGATGGTCATACCTTTGGGTCTTGCTAACCTGATACCAACCTCTCATAGAGATTTTTAACCTGCAAAATGTCTGTGAACCAGTTCTTTTGATTTTTTTTCACAAGTATTTCAATATAATTAGTTTCCTTTGTAATCTTCTGTATTTCATGCATTTAGAAATATTATTTTGAGAAGTGGTCCACGGGCTTGACCAGTCTGCCAAAGGGTCTGTGTCACAAAAAAAAATTTTATGAACCCCTGTCTCAGGAAGGACAAATTTGCTCCTCAATCATTGTCTAAGGCAAGAATAACCTGACACGGGGAAATATCAGAGTAATGCTCGAAGGGAGCAGTTTTTACTTTCAGAAAAGCTCTAATTAGGCAGATAAGCTCTTTAAGGAAGAAAATGTGTTTTAGGGGATGAGACATTCTCCAGGGAGGCAGGATTCCTAGGTTCTATACTTTCTTCCTTCACTGACTAGGACCACTTTCAGTTCCAGTTGCTTTATTGGTAAAATTAGGGAGGGGAATAAATTAGACAATGCCCCTGCCAGCTCTGCCTTTCTGTTGAGGGCACTACCTTCCTCCTAACTCTCAAAAGTCCTCGTTATATTGTTCACTAATAACGGCTTGTATGTATGAAAGTGCTAAGGTTTTCATAATGCTTTGCTCACAGCAGTCCTGTGAGGCAAGGAGAGGAGGCTGTCTGACTGCGATTTTATGTTCCCTCTTTACTTCCACATCCATATCTTTGATTTTTCTCTAGGCAAAATTGATGTGACCCTTCTGGGTTCTTAATCATTTGGTTTATAGGAAAGTATATCTGTACTAACTGTGTTCTCTCAATATATTCTGCACTTTGTACACTGCATGAATTTTCTTCAATGTCAGTGGAACAATGGGTCTGATACTTTTTTCCTCCTTTTCTTTAATGAAAATGAATCATATTACATTCAGAGCAGGACATAAAAGAAGGACCTTTCAGGGGCAGGGACAAGCACTTTATCAGTTCTACTCTGAGAGTAAACCATAAGGACCTTTGTGTCACAGACACACTGCTCACAGTTCATCACAGTGTTCTGTATAAGAAGAACGAGGCTTCCAGGGGATGATTTTAAAGATGCTGGACATGGTGACTTTCCTACCTTTGTGTTCACAGACTTTAAAATGTAATTATAGATGAAAACCAAGTGGTAATTCTTTCAAAGGACGTGGAATTTATTTAACTATCTAGAGGCAGTCTTTCCTAATCCTCCCCCTTTGCTTGTGTCTGTCCCTCCCAAAACTAGCTTGTATTAATTGTGTACATACACACACACACACACACACACACGTATATACTTGTGTCTGTATGTATATTCACATATTATATAATGTCCCCCCTCCCATTAGAATATAAAATTTCTGATGGCGGGGTCTGTTTCACTTACTGTATTCCCAATACCAGTTTCCCACACATAGTAGGTTTGACGGGAAAAGACACATTTCAGCAATGTCTTTGATATATCACTTGTAATTTAACTGAATACATTAGATTGTACTGGTTAGAACTGCCATGAAATCATCATGGTTAGAATCACCAAATCTAACAAATAAATTGGTTAAAATTGCCTTGAAATAAATTCATGGTGGGTTTGACTTCAGGAAACTTTTAACCCCTTTTCTTTTAGCGAATGTTGTCAATGAAAGTCAGATGAACTAGTTAGTATCTGCTAAGTAGCAGGGTTTATTAGATGAGACTGAGGGCAGTACATACCCTATGCTGTTCTCAAACGCTGGCTGCTGAAATCTAATTGAAAGACTGTTATTCCCTTGAGAACTCTGTAAAAGCCGGAGGTGCATCTTGTGATGCCCCCTTTGTGAGTTTTAAATGACAAGATTATTTGCAAAGAGATTCCTATACCTCCCACCCTTGAAATACATAGTAATATGGCAGTAGGATAAGTATGTGTCAGCTGGGAACAGTATGGGGGAAGTATGAGAAAGGTGTGCACAAATCTACACTGAGTTTCCATAAAGATAAAGATTCCTGCATCCCTTAAGCAGACATTCTATGCACAGAGTAGGAAGATAGTTTAAACATGGCAATCTTTCTCCGTATAAAATGCCTTTGTGCTGGGCACATTGCTATGCACCTGTGTTTTCAGGTGTTTAATGAGAATGGGTAAAGGAAATTAACAAGATAAAAAACACAGTCCTAACTCTGAGCCCCATATATTTCCTGGATCTCTTTCAATGAAACAGAGCCAATGAGGTATTTCTAATCAAATTCATCCCATTTATGCAAAGGAAAGAAAATAGTATGATAAACACACACAGAAGCTTAAATCCAAAGGTTTTAATGCATGATTCCTCTCAGTAGGCATCTCGAAGTTAATAATGCAATTGTAGCCAACTCATCCATTCTGTGGGGTCCCCACCCTAAGGCCTTCAATTTACATAAAAGAGTATATAATTTGAATAGCAGTAATCTCTCCTCCCATTTTCCATTGCAGTGAGATAGTTTCCTATTCAAGCAAGAGTGAAAGGAAATCAATTTATCAATATTAAGCAAATTATGCCCCATCATTTTGGAGAGAAAGGAAGACAATGACTTTGTAATATAGTCTCAGATTCTATGTAGTAGATTTATGAAGAAAATAATGTAAAAATTAGAATAAATTATTTAGCAGTTAATTAGCATTAGCTAGAAAGAAATATAGTCTATAACTTCATTATACAATGAGATTTTCTATAAAATATGTGTTTATATTGTGTGTATATACATACATATATATACGCACACACATATACATATATATGTGTGTGTATATATATGTGTGTGTATATATATATGTGTGTGTGTATATATATATATATGTGTGTATATATGGGGAGGGAAGTTGCCAAGTGAAAAAAATCAGAAAATTTTATGTTTACTGGGGTACTATACTTATCTTTAAAGACTATGACATGCACGTGTATATAAACACACATATATGCATGTCATTATATACATATATACGTAAATACACGTGCGCTTATATGTTTCTGTGTGCATATTCCGTGTGTGTGTACATACATGTTTACATATGTGTGTTTGCATGTATGTGTGTGTATGTGTGTATACACACACACAATCATTTGGAGAAGCAGCAGAGCTCTGGAGGAGCAAGTACATTTCAGGGAAAAAGTAGCCAGGTCACAATTTCCAGCATGGTCACTGTAAGAAGTAGCATCAGGCCTTTGCTCTCACAACAGCCACCTCAAAACAATAAGAAATGGGCCAAATGCAATAAATGCACCAACTTCATTAGTAAAGTAATGCAACTAATAACAAGAACAATGAGAAAGATGAAAAAGAATATTCATATGGAAACAAAGTTGATGCCAGTTTGACTAAGGAAAGGCGAAGCCAATTCTATTACATCAACATAATGGAATACAACTGTGCTGTAAGAAACAATGAATGTGGGAAATCCTCAAAAGCATGGGAAGAGTCACATCACCTGATGCAAACTGAATTAAGGGGAACCAGGAAAACAATGCACATAATGACAACAATAAAGGAAATGGAACCAACGACAACATAATTAAAACTGAAAGCCGTGAAATTAAAATTATAATAGGGGCTACCATTTTTTTTGGATGGACCAGCATCCAGGGACAACAACACCTGTTGGTGTTAAATAATGATCAAGTATGGCTTCAAAGAAGAGCTGTGAAAAGGAACATCTCTCCCTTCTTCATGAAAGTAGGAGACCATGGGGATGAGATATTGGACTTCTGGCTCACCTCCCACACCGCCCTCTGAACTGGAAGAAATAATTACTCTTGTAAAGGTTACCTCAACCTTCAGATTTGTCCTAATCATTTATGGTAGTAGACTAATAATTGTAGTTTTTCTTCATATTTCAATTCAATTCAATAAGCAAGTTTTGAATGATTCTACTTTGCACCCTCACTGGTTAGATACTATAGATGTAAAGACGAAAATGAAATAAACCCTGCCCCAAAGGACAATCTCACTGCATAAAACCCTTGTTTATTAGATGAAGGCATAAATACAACTTTTGCTAGATGCCCTGCTCAGTAAAACATTAGCACCTGGGGCCACCTTTGGCCACATAACATAAGCATTATCACTTAGCATATTACATTCCAAGGAAAGTGAGCTAACTCTCTAATATCCAAAATACAGCACACACAAATAAACACATAGATTATATGCACCTATTATTAATGTTGCAACAAATAGTGCATAGACTAGCATCATGCATAGAGTACAGGCTTAAAGCCAGCAAGACCTAGGTTCAAGTTCTGCTTCTGACACATACTCGCATGAGAGCAGAAGAGAGAGGAGTAAGAATTTATATAGGCACTGTGCTAAGTGCTTTTTACAGATATTATCTCCTTTGATCCTCAGAACAACAAAAAGCTAGCAATTATATAGTGCCTCCTAGGCACCAGGTGCTATGCTAAGCACTTTATAAATATTATCTCATTCGATCCTCACATTAACCTTGCTGGGTAGGTCTTGGTGTTATCTCCATTTTTACAGATTAGGAAACTGAAAAAGACGGAGGCTAAGTGACTTGCCCAGGGTCACACAGGTAGTAAGTGTCTGAAGCAAGATTTAGACCAATGCCTTCCTAACAGGTAGTACAGCTCTAAATCCACTACACCACTATGCCTCTTCTAACCCTGGGCAAGTTGTTCTCAGTGCTTTAGATGACTCTATAACACTATAATAGGCAAATAATGCGTTTACCTTCATTGATAGAGGGTGTTTCTTTACCTGAGTATTCCTAATATCAATAAATTGCATATCTAGAGTCTCTCTCTTTTTTATTTCATCATAGCATCTAATCAAAAGTATAAAATCAATGTATACAATGTTGTCATACACTGATATCCTATAATAAAAAAACATATGGCATTATACAATATGTTATATGCAGTGACCAAATACAGATATCTATTTCAGAAACATACTATACACACAGATATTACATACATAATATTGGACACTAGCAAACATAACAAAAAAGCATACATCAGGGAGAAAAAGTACTAGCCTAAAAATACATAATTGATATATAATACATAAGAGCAAATACTATATATTATATCAATTATATTACATTATATCATATAATATGATATTGTACTATATTGTATTATATCATATCAGTGTGCACATGTATAAAATATCTACATACTACATATGATGTGTGTATACAAACCTACACACCAATCTATCATACTATCTGCACTCCAGTAATGGGCACTTCCTTCTTCCAACTCCATGCATTTTAATTGACTAAGCCCCATGCCTGGAATTCTCTCCCTCCTCATTTTTGCTTCCTGGCTTCCTTCAAATCTCAGTTGAAACCTTATCTTCTTCTTCCCCAATTGATAAATGCTCAAAGGATATGAACAGGAAGTTCTCAGATGAAGAAATTAAAGCCACTATAGTCATATGAAAAATGCTCTAAATCACTATTGATTAGAGAAATGCAAATCAAAACAACTCTGAGGTATCACATCACACCTATTAGATTGGCCAACATGACAAAACAGCAAAATGATAAATGCTGGAGAAGATGTGGGAAAATTGGAACACTCATGCATTGTTGGTGGAGTTGTGAAATGATCCAACCATTTTGGAAAGTAATTTGGAACTATGCCCAAAGAGCTATAAAATGTGCATACCCTTTGACCCAGCAATATTCTAGGGCTTTATCCCAGAGAGAGCATACAAATGGGAAAAGGACCCACATGTACAAAAATATTTATAGCAACTCTTTTTGTGGTGGCAAAGAATTGGAAAGTGAGAGGATGCCCATCAATTGAGGAATGACTGAATAAGTTGTGGTATATAAATGTGATGGAATACTATCATGCTATAAGAAAAGATGAGCAGGCAGACTTCAGAAAAACCTGGAAAGACTTGTATGGTCTGATGCTGAGTGAAGTGAGCAGAACCAGGAGAAGGTTGTACACAGTAATAGCCATGTTGTGCGATGACTAATATTGATAAACCTAACCTTTCTCAGCAATACAAGAATCTAAGACATCTCCAAAGGCCTTGTGATGGAAAATGCTATCCACATCCAAAGAAAGAACTAGGGAGTTTGAATGCAGATCAAAGCATACTATTTGCTATTTTTTTTTCTTCTGTTGCATTTTGTTTTCTCTTTCTGGTGGTTCCTCCTATTGGTTCTAATTCTTACTTACAACATCACTAATGTGAAAATATGTTTAATAGGAATGTATATGTATAGCCTATATCAGATTGAGTGCCATCTTGGGGAGGGAGGTAGGGAGGAAGGGGGAGAAAAATTTAAAACTCAAAAGCATATGGAAGTGATTGTTGATAATTCAAAATAAATTAGTAAAAGAAAGAAAGAAAAACTCATCTTCTACAAGAAGCTTTTTTTTCTTCAGTCCCCCTGCATGCTAGTGCTCCCCCACCTTGCACCAAGATTATCTCTAATTGATCCTGTGTGTATATGGGTTGGTACATAGGTGTTTGCATGTTACCTCCCCCATTAAACTGTGAGTTCCTTGACAGCAAGGAGTGCTTTGTGTAGCCTTTTTCTGTGTATCCCCAGCACTTAGCTCATTGTTAAGCACAGGCTTATAGTAGGTATTTAATAAATGCTTGTCACTTTGACTTCTCTGTGCAAACCCTGCTTCCATTTCTCCTATTATGATATAAGTAAACTTGGTCATTGGCCTAATAGTTCTTGACAATGATGTCTTGGTTCTTAATAAATTTCTGTTGGGAATTTCCAAATTCCAGAAATGTCTTCAGCTTTCCAAAATACTGTGGGTATAGCTAGATGGCAAATACTTCTATCTTGTTAATATCGGTACGCATTTGCTCCTGAGACACTTTGTAACTCATAAACTTGGCACAGGCTTTGCAGAACTTAACTGACAGCTTCAGACCAGCCTCTTCCACTCTATGTAACTCTTTCACAGATGTTTCCCATGTTCTTCCTATTCCCCAAGGCAGTGAAATGATTCACAGAGACTAATATACCCAGGTAGTTCCTTTCTCCAAAACTCTTTGAACAGTTGTTTAGTTGTTTCAATTGTGTCTTCCTCTTTGTGACCCCATTTGTGCTTTTCTTGGCAAAGACACTGGCATGGTTTGCCATTTCCTTCTCCAGCTCATTTTATAAATGAGGCATTCACTGAAGTAACAGAGTTAAGTGAATTGCCCAGAAAAATCTGCATTCAAATCTTCTCTCAGACATTTATTACCTATGTGATCCTTAGGAAGCCAATGAATCTCTCTCAGTCTCAGTTTCTTCATCTGCAAAATGGAGATAATAATAGCACCTACTCACAGTGTTCCTATGAGGAACAAATGGATTAATATATGCAAACTCTGAACTGATATATAAACATTAGTAATTTTTATAAGCTAAGTGAAAATTTTCTATTGTGTCAAATTATTTCCTTTGCCTCTGCATGATTGAAATACTGTGGTATAAGAATCTTCTGATTTCCAACCACACACCCTTGAAACTTCACAAATCTATCCTTTTTCTCTGCTCCAGGTATCTGCCACTCCTATAATGGTGGCATGTCCTACATGGGACTTGAATTTTTCTTTTGCTCTTGGATATGGCAGGGTTTTTTTTTGTTTTGTTTTTTAAGAAGGATAGTAACTTGCTATAGTGAATTCCATGTTTTGCTTTATACCCACGTTTATCTGTCTCCAGGTATCAGGTCTGGTTTTGAGAGAAATTATTATTAATAATCAATGATTTGGGGGTATCCAGAGTTCCCCCTTTTTCTATAGTCCCCATTTCAAAGTTCAGTCTCCTGAAAGACATTACTGATAACGAGATTGAATTAACTCTCCTCAATCTTGGTCAGACCCCACTCAACCTTATAAGAAATTTAATCTAAGATGAATCTCCCAAGTCATTGTCTTCTGCTCAGGCTAGGGTGAGGGATATAGAGTCTTTGTCTAGATATCCCAGAGGCTGGAAGTAATTTAGAAGCAAATGACATAATCAAAGTTAATAGGTCCACCCTTATTGTAATATTTATTCTTTCATTAATTGTTAACCAATCAGAGTTGATCACCACCCTCAGGAACTCCCACTCTTCCAAGGGCATATAAACTGTGAGTCCACTGCCATAAGGGGTCTTAAGCATTTGAGAGTGCCACTGACCTTTTTTATTAATGAAAAAATGCTAGCATTATTAATAAAATGACAAATTACCCAGAAACTATGTCTCTCAGACTTTTTAGACATCACAGTTTTTCAGTTTAGATTTATTTTGTTTTGTTTTGTTTTTCTCATACATATATTACATGGTGTCTTCAAACAACCCTCCCTTTTATAGGAGAATCTTGAGTTTTATTTTTATCTCTTCTTCTTTGGTGATCTCATCTCTCTGGGGACACTAGAATGTTGCAGGTAATTTACAGACTACCTACAGGACTCTATCTGCCTCCCTGTAACATTTAATGTGTACTTCACATCCCCCCAAATCATTCATTGCTCCATGCAAGGTTTCCTCAATAGCTTTGTCTTAGTACCATTAGGCATGCCTGCTATCAGAAATACTTCATGGGGATTCGATTCAAATGTTTCACTTCAGAATTCAGAAGATAAAAGTCCTGCTGCTCATATTAGCTTAAATAATCCTCACACTATATACAGCACTGCAGCAGATAACAAAACAGTCTATATGAAATGATCATACTCCCCAAGGTGTTTGTCACCCCCTCATGGCTAAGCACGTGCATAGTTTCCTTAGACCTTTCCCACTTACTGGGATGGATACTTGATCTCACTGGTGGGTGACCTCCCTCTTTTCCCTTGACTTTTTCACACTTTTTTATCCAGTGTGATTATTGCCCATGTATTTCTAATAAATCCTCCAGGGATGCTCCACCTGACATACTGAAGGTCATTCTTTTAACACGTAATGTATTTCTAGTGAAACACTTGGACTGTCTTATGATACCAATTACAGGTGTCAACAAATGTGTGAGGGTGAATGATTTCTCACATACAAAACCATAACTGTTAGAATGCTGCAGCCTATTCACACCCACCACTTGTCTCCCCATTGCCTTTTGTGGCACAGCATAGGGAGAGATAGACTTGGAGACAGGCAAATGGAGTTCAAATCCTACTTTAGACACTTCCTGACTATTTGACCCTGGTCAAATCACTTAGTCCCTTTTTAACATAAGTTTTCTCACATGCAAAATGAAGATGATAACAGTACCTAGCTCAGAGATTTTTTGAGAGGATCAAATGTGATAATATATGCATAATGCATTGCAAACTTTAATGTGTTTATAAATACCATCTAACACCATCCCCATCATCATCGTCATTTTGATTCTTTTTAGATCATACTTTACCCCTGTACTTACAAATATAACTTATACCCAAGAAAAACTGAAATACAATAGCTCAAAATCCTAAGCATAGGCACAGATTCAGAAATATGAAGACTAGAAGCCAAGAGGAATGAATGCTCCAATTATTATAGTTAATCAATTGAGATTTACTTAGGATGATACTTTTTTTTTTGGTGGGCCTCATCATGCATCCCATATCAAAATACAACTATCATCTAGGAATAAAATACACCTCTTTAAGATTTTATATACTCAAATTGTTTATATGTTGCTTTGTTGATGCAGCTTCTCTCAGAGATAATGGGAACAGAACCATGAAAGAAAGCTTTGCAAACTGCTGGAAAATCAGCTTTCTTAACACTTGCAGATATGGCATCATCACAGAGCCTAGCAGAAAAAGCTGTATTATCTGTAGCCAAAGGCAAACTACTACCAGCTTTGGCTGCAAACAGTTTCCTACAGCTCCCCTGCCACTAAGTCTGTTTATCTATAATTCACATTTGCACATTTTGGAAGAATTTAGCTTTGTTGACTTCTCTGAGCATTGGATTTGACTTTGAATAACTGCCAGGGAATATGTCGACATTCATTGGTAGATGCTGGCACTTCAAAGCAAAGAGGAAGTATCTTTCTACATAGGGCTCCTCATCTTGCTTACTTACACATAGAACCTTGGCAGAAATTTATCCCAAGCTAACTGGGGCTTGCAAAAAGCATTAACCAGATATAAACTCACTACCACAAAGATGTAAAAGTCTCTAGAGACTTCAGGGGAAATCCATTCAATACTTGGTGAAATCATTTCATCTTTTACTTATATCCTATAATAAAAAACTGAGAAGAAATCTTTCCAAGCTGATAAAAAAATCCCTCTGAGTTGAACTATATTGTTTACTATAAAAAATGAAACACCAGTTTCATTTTACCAACACAACCAAATCTACGCACACACACACTCACCCACACAATCTTACTCCAATGTCTCAGTATGAAATGACCCTGAATTCTTTAAAATTGGGTATTAGGGGACAGCTAGATGGCGCAGTGGATAGAGCACCGGCCCTAAAGTCAGGAGGACCTGAGTTCAAATCCGGCCTCAGACCAAACACTTGACACAAACTAGCTGTGTGACCCTGCACAAGTCACTTAGCCCCAATTGCCTAAAAAGAAAGAAAGAAAGAAAGAAAGAACAAAATCCTTTCTAAAAAAAAATGGGTATTAGAGGATAGACTGTGGCAGTTCCTACAAGCCAAAAAGACTTTGAGTATGGGCATGAACTATTGGTGGACTATGTATTTCCAAACTTATCCCACCCAAGTTCTGAGAATTTCACCCCCAGCTTGACTGCAAAATGTTTAATTCATTCATTTGTTTATTCATGCATTCTGTCTTTTGTCCATTTATTTATTTGTTTTTGCTTGTTTGTTTTTTGCCATAGCATTGATTCTTTTTTTTCGTTTCTTTTTTTTTTTTTGAAGGAAATCAAGGATAAGTGACTTGCCTAGGGTTGCACAGCTAGTAAGTGTCTGGGGCCAAATTTGAACTCAAGTCCTCATGTTTCCATTACCACCTAGCTGCCCTATAGCATCAACCCTTTTTTTTGAGTAGCATTTTATTTTTCCCCAGTTATATATGTCAAGAAAAATTTTAGCATTCATTTTTACAAGATTTTGAGTTCCAAAATTTTCTCCCTCCCTCTCTCCCTTCACCTTTTCTGAAAATGGTAGGCAGTTTGATATAGTTTATCCATGTGCTATCATGTAAAAATATTTCCATATTGTCACAGTTGTGAAAGAAGAAACATATCAAAAGGGAAAAAAACACAAAGAAGAATAAGATAAGTGAAAAAAAGTATGCTTCAATCTTCATTCAGAGTCCATCAGTTCTGCATCTGGATGTGGCTAGCATTTTCCTTCGTGAGTCCTTTGTATTCATCTTGAATCATTGTGTTGCTGAGAAAAGCGAAGTCATTCATAGTTGATCATAACACACTGTTGCTGATATTGTGTAACATGTTCTCCTGGTTCTATTCATTTTACTTTGCATCAGTGCATACAAGTGCTTCCAGATTTTTTCTGAAATCTGCCTGTTCATCATTTCTTATTATACGATAGTATTATATTACATTTTTATACCACAGCTTATTCAGCCATTCCTCAATTGATGGACATCCCCTCAATTTTCAATATTTTGCTACCACAAAAAGGGCTACTAAAAATATTTCTTCATATGTGGGTCCCTTTTCCTTTTCATGATCACTTTGGGAAACAGACATAGTAGTGGTATTGCTAGATGAAAGGGCATGCATAATTTGGTTGCCCTGTGGGCACAGTTCCAAATTGCTCTCCAGAAAGTTTGCATCAGTTCACAACTCCACCAACAACGCATTAATTAGTGTCCCTATTTCCCCACATCTTCTCCAGCATTCATCATTTTCCTTTTCTGTCATATTAGCCAATCTGATAGTTGTGAGGTAGTATCTCAGAGTTGTTTTAATTTGCATTTTTTCTAATCAAAAGTGATTTAGAACATTTTTTCATATGATTATAAATAGTTTTGATATCTTCATCTGAAAGCTGCCTGTTCATGTCCTTTGACCATTTATCAATTGGGGAGTGAAAACATCTTGGAAGGAGGTTTAGTCAATGAAAATGCCCTAGAGAGATCTATGAAGAACATCAAGGATGCCAGTGTCACTTCTATTCTTATAAATTTGACTCAGTTCTCTATATATTTCAGAAGTGAGGCCTTTATCAGTGGGACTTACTATAAATGTTATTTCCATCTTTCTGCTTTCCTTCTTATCTTGGTTGCATTGGTTTTGTTTGTGCAAAAGTTTTTTTTTTTAATTTAATGTAATCAAATTATATATTTTATATTTTGTAATGCTCCCTGTCTCTTGTTTGGTCATGAATTCTTCCCCTCCCCATAGATCTGACAGGTAGACTATTCCTTGCTCTTCTAATTTTCTTATGATATCACCCTTAATGTCTAAATCATGCCAAAGGTCTGTCATATCTAACTTTTCTAATATTCTATTTACCTCCTTAGTTTCTTTCTTGTTTATTTTTTAGTTGGATTTATTGAGTTCTGAGAAGGGAAAGTTGAGGTCCCCTACTAGGGTAGTTTTGTTGTCTATTTCTTCCTGTAACTCACTTAACTTCTCCTTTAAGAATTTGGATGCTATCCCCCCTGGTGAATATAAGTTTAGTATTAATATTGCTTCATTGTCTAGGATAACGTTTACCAAGATGTAGTTTCCTTTGTTATCTCTTTTAATTAGGTCTTTTTTTTTTTGCTTTTACTTTGAAATCAGGATTGCTATCCCTGCTCTTTTTACTTCAACTGAAGCATAACAGATTCTACTCCAGCCCCATACCTTTACTCTGTGTGTGTCTACTTCAAGTGTGTTTCTTGTAAACAACATATTGTAGGATTCTGGTTTTTGATCCACTCTGCTATTTGCTTCTGTTTTATGGGAGAGTTTATCCCATTCACATTCACAGTTATGATTACTAGCTGTGTATTTCCCTCCATACTATTCTTTCTCCTGTCTATCCTTTCTCTCTCTCCTTTCACTCTTTCCCTCCCCATCAGTGTTTTGCTTCTGTCTACCACCTCCCCATTTTCTGCCCACCCTTCTATCAACCCGCCTTTACCTGATCTCCTCCCCTCCTACTTCCCTGTTTGGTAAGATAGATATTTATATTCAACTGATTGTGTATATGATTCCCTCTTTGAGCCAATACTGATAAGAGTAAGGTTCAAATGAGATGCTCATCATTCACCCTCCCATTCTCTCTTCCACTGCAATAGGTCTTTTGCACCTCTTCACATGAAATAATTTACCCCATTCCTATCTCTCCCTTCCTTCTTCACCCATTGTATTCCTTTTTTTCTCATCCTTTAATTTTTTATGTCATTCCCTTAAATTCACATTACATTTATACCCTCTGTCTATGCATATTCTTTCTAGCTGTATTATTAGTGAAATAATTTTTAAGAATTCCAAGTACCATCTTCCCATGTGCAGATGTAAATAGATTAGTTTTATTGAATCCCTTATGTTTTCTTTTCCCTTTTTACCTGTTTATGCTTCTCTTGGGCCTTGATATTAGAAGTCAAATTTTTGGTTTAGTTCTGGTCTGCTCCTATGAAAGCTTGAAATCCTTCTATTTCATTGAATGGTCATTTTTCCCTTGATGCATTATGCTTAATTATGGTGGATAAGTGATTCTTGGTTGTAATCCTAGCTTCTTTGACTTCCAGAATATCATATTCCATGACCTCTGATCCTTTAATGTTGTAGCTGTCAAATCCTGTGTATTCATGATTGTGGCTCCCCAATATTTGAATTATTTCTTTCTGGCCATTTGTAGTATTTTTTTCCTTGACCTGTTAGTTCTGAAATTTGGTTATAATGTTCCTTGGAGATTTTATTTGGGATCTCTTTCCTGTGGTGATGAGTGAATTCTTTCAGTCCTATTTTGCCCTCTGGTTCCTGGACATCAGGGCAATTTTCCTTGATAATTTCTTGAAAAATGCTGCCCAGGTCCTCCTTTTAATTATGACTTTTAGGTAGTCCAGTGATTGTGTTGTTGCCTCTACTGGATCTATTTTCCAGGTCAGTTGTTCTTCTCATGAGATATTTTACAATTTCTTACATTTTTTTCATTCTTTTGAATTTGTGTGATTGATTCTTGATGTCTAATAGAGTCATTAACTTCCACTTGCCCCATTCTAGCTTTTAAGATGTTTTTCCCTCAATTAGTTTTTGTACTTCCTTTTTCATTTGGCTAATTGTACTTTTTAAGAAGTTGTTTTCTTGGGGGCAGCTAGGTGGCACAGTGGACAGAGCACTGGCCCTAGATTCAGGAGGACCTGAGTTCAAATCTGGCCTAAAACACTTAAAACTTACTAGCTGAGTGACCCTGGGCAAGTCACTTAACCCCATTGCCTAATGCCCCCCCCCCAAAAAAAAGTTGTTTTCTTCAGTGAATTTTTCTATCTCCTTTTCCATTTGGCCAATTCTACTTTTAAGGCAGTTTTCTAAGCTGTTGACTCTTCTTTCATAATCCTTTTGTACCGCTCTCACCTTTCCCATTTTTTCTTCTGCCTCTCTTACATGATTTTTAAACTTCTTTTTGAGCTTTTCCATGAATTATTTTTGGCCTTGAGACCACTTCTTGTTTTTCTTTGGGGTTTTGCCGATAGGTGATAATCTCTTCTAAGTTCCCATGTCCCTACTCCCTCTGGCCTTCTTCTTATCTGCCTGACCACTAATGTTCAGTATCCTTTGCTAGATCTTCATCCAGATCACATCTTTTAACTCTGAGCATCCTCCAAGGTTCCATCCCTCTTCTCCCTCTGTTATTTTGTTTGGTAGCAAATCTATACAAGCTTTTCAGCATCTGTAAGTTTAATTGTTTCCCACATGGCTGCTTTCCTGGTCTCCAGTATCTCCAGAAACTCATCATTCCGCAAGATGAAATTAATTCTGAAACTCTCACCTCTGCCCCAGAGTTCCTCCATTCCTCCCTCTGGTTGTATCACTGACCCCTTTCTTCCTTTACAGTTTAAGTGACACAGGTATCCTTGATTTTCTTCATAGATCTCTCGAGGGCATTTTCACTGACTATATCTCCTTCTGAAATGTTTTCTCTCCTCATCTCCTTTCCTGGTTTCCCTGGATTCTGTTAAGACTCTTCTTAAATTCCCAAAGTGTTTGCTCAATTTCCCTTGGTGCTAATGCCTTCCCACTGAGATTACTTCAATTTTCCCTGGATATACTTTGTATATACATAATTGTTTTCATATTGTCTGCCCCATTAGATTGTGAGCCCCTTGAGGTCTGACACTGGTTTTACCTTTCTTTGTACAACCAACACTCAGAACAATGCATAGCACATAGGAAATGTTTAATTAGTTAATCCCATGGCCTTATATCCTTTCAGGAGTAGTGACTCTGCCCTTGTGCAATACCCAGGAAAATTTGAAATGGAGTCTGAGTAATATTGGAAAATATTTCTCTTGGCCTCAGTGGTCCATACCTGGGAGGAGATCTCACTGAGGACCCTGAGAAATTGTTTTCAGTTTCTGAAGCATGTTTTCCTTTCTCTCTTTGCCAGATTGAATGTACCTCTTCAGAGTAAGGAAAAAGCAATGAGTGTTGTCCCTTTCTCTTATCCAGCCAAAGTTGCATCAACAGTAAGACAACTTATATATTTTCCTGGAGAATTTGACCTGATCTGCCATGGATCGTGTGTACTGTAGGCACTGCACCCTTGATCACCAATCTCTGTAACAATTTTTTGTTCTAACCTTAACACAGAGTCTTGCTAGCAGGGGTTAAGAACAGCATATAGTCATTATCAATAATTTCTTTATGACAAACTATCTAATACTCTCAGGCATTCAAATAGTGTAGTCACAGAGAACTGTGTTTTTAATGTAAGTACATATCATAAACAGATTCCCCCGAGGTTCTCCAACAATCATACACACATTTCTTCACCATAGTTCCATGCTATCTTTTTATCAAACCATTGTTTTGCTCTAACCTGAACGCAAAAGGATTTTGAGGGGAAGAGCCATACAGAAATACAGTGTGTATAGAAGTATAAACATTGCACCCCAAAAAAACCTGGAGTCACACTTTCCCGTATACCACCTCAGTCCCTAGGGAGAATGTGCTCAGATATAACACAGTTTCTACATATCATCTGACTCACCAAGTTCACTTTCAAATGCAGCAGAGCAATGGTTGAATAAATCACTATTTGGTATACTGAGTATCACCCCAGAAAAGAACTGTAGTTTTTCATATTAACTTCTCTACATTACCCCCACTGTTGGTAAGAGACACAGGCTCAGGATCATGCCCAAGGAAATGTGGAAGCATATTACCATCTAGATAGATAAAACCTTTATTAAGCAGTTATTGTGTTCCAGCCACTGTGTGCCAAGCGCTGGAGAAACAAATATAAGCAAACAAGCCTTTGAGGAGCATACATTCTAATGGGGGGAAATGACACATAAAAGGGAAGTGGAAAATTGTGGAAGGGGATACATGCAGTAGAAGTGAATGAGCCTGATGTGGTATGAGTCCCAGGAAGAAAAAGCAAAAAACCAAAGCTTGCCTTTCACATCTGAAGGACTCAGAAGCAGAGTACAGGGTAGTAATGGTGAGGATTTAGAGCTGATGATGTGGTACTAGCTGAGAAGAAATGGAAAGAGTGGGTCAGAAAGCAATCTGTCTTCTCTTTTAAAGGTCATCAGAGAGAGGATTCTTTTATGAGATTCCAACCTCTAACAAGTCACACCAGCGATTCATCTTTGGCACAGCCTCCATTAAGGAAACCCTCCTCTAGACAAAGTTTTCCTAATTGTGGGCAGGACTGTGCATGGAGGGAGAGAGTGAGACCCTATCATTTGGTATGTAGCAATAACCAGCTGATTATATAGATTTTAGTACAACCTCTGTAAAACAGTTAATTTTGTCAATGAAAATAAATTATATATATATATATATATATATATATATATATGTAGAACCTATATCAAATTACATACCATCTTGGGTTGGGAGGAAGGGAATGATGGGAAGAAAATTTGGAACTCAAAATTTCATGGAAGTGAATGTTAAAAACTAAAAATAAAAAAAAGTAGGAAAGAACTAATCTCAAAAAAAAAGAAAATAAATTTTAAATCAAAGTCAATAAGCGAGATAAAGACAGTGAATTCACTCAAGTTGACAGTAAGTACAGCACAGCAATTATTCTATATGGTGTGCCCAAACTAGGTAAAATTCAAGCTAAATGTCACCATAACTTGCCACTGTCACTTTCAGTCAGCATAAACTAATGAGTCAAATAGGTTGTATCATCTCTCTGCTTGCTGTATTAACACAAATGATGTAAATTCAAAGCTAAACAATCTTCGTGAACAAGTTAAAAGTATCATACTATGTTCTATTGAGAAATATATAATAAATTGGTTTCTCCCCAATAGGCAATAAAAAAATGAAATAACTTGAGAATCATAGATAATCACTTAGAATTGTCAATAATTAAATGTAAATTTGACTATCTTAATTTGTTTCATTTTAATGAAATAATATCCTATAATAATTGATTTGAAGAGAAAATTGTTAAAAATCAGTTGAAGATACTACAAAGATAATAGAAACAATTTACTTGGGAGGAACTATATAATATAAAACAAAAGTCTTAAGTCTAGAAAAGTTGATCCACTTTATTTGTCATTGGATCAAAAGGATCAAATTTAGGATGGAGAGAAAAGACCACAATGTTTGCTTTGTATGAAGGCTTTAGCTCCAGATAACACAATACCTCATATATTAAAGCATCTTAAAATAACAATATGTTGACATGATAAAAAAATTTTAAACAAAACAAGGAAAACCAAGACAATATTGTATACAATAACAGCAGTATTGTTTTAAGAATGACTTTGAGCAAATAAGTTATTTTGACTCATAAAACCCAAATTAACTGTAAAGGACATATGAAGAAAGACACTATCTGCATCCAGAGAAAGAACTGATAAATGGGTGTATGCATAAAACAATTTTACATATGTATACCTATTTGTGTCTAATGGTAGCTATCTCTATGGTTGGAAAAAAGAAATTTACATGATAATTTTGCTGTATATTTGAAAGGAATAGCAAATTGTGCATAGTAGATTTTCAGTTTCGTATGCAATCATCATTTTTATGATACCATGTTGTGAAAATGCTTGCTTTTTTCCATAAATTAAAATAAAACTTAAAAAGAGAAAAGTAAATGCTTTTAATAAATAAAAATAAATCTTTTCAAAATACATATCTGTAGCATGAAATTATTTGCTTATATCATATGAGGTCGATTATGTATTTATTAGGTATGGGAATCTTCATTCTACAAGGGAAAAAGGGTACTATGTCCAACCACTGATTTGGTAAAAATGCTGCTTAGCGAATCACATGCAAAGCTGCCTAAATGGTTTTACTTGCAGATGATATGTTGGAAAAGCAAACTGACCATATGTTTGTGGATCTGTGCCATCAAATAACTGAGAAACAAAAATTTTCATGTTTTGCATTATAAATAGATGAAGTAACAGCTGTAGTTAAACATGATCATTTAGTTGTATATGTATGATATGTTGATGAAATTAATGTTAATTGAGATGAGTTTCTTTGCCAACCTATTAATAACAAGAATTTTTTCCATGTAATTGACAGATTTTTAAATTAAAATGATATGTGAAACCACTTCAGTAAAGCAGCATGATATACAGTAAACTTTCCAAAATCAACTATAATACAGCAATAACAAAACCTAGGAGGAATTAATAGAAAAGGATGCTTCATTCAAATAATTACAAAATGCAAAAAAAAAAAAATCCAAGAGTAATGAGAGGCAGCATAGCATAGCAGATAGAGACCCAGCCTCCAAGCAAGAAAGAGCTGAGTTCAAGATTGATCTCCAATATATACTCATTATGTGACCCTAGGTAGGTCACTTAACTTCTTAGCGCTCTGGACAATTCTCTAAATCTATAAATTGAAGTGAAGGTGCCAATTTACATTAGCAGATAGTTTCCTCATTCAAGAATTCCTTATACCAATGAAAAATTATAAATCTAATTCTAATCCCTAACCCTATTCCTATTGTTTTACCTAGGAGCCCATCTACCAAAGCATACTCAAGACCAGATACTTACCAATACAAATACGAAATACACTAGATACACAAGATTCACTAGAAAAAACTGTTATCGATATATGAGAATTCTACTAAACTCCATAGCGATGGAGCTCAACTAATGTAAAAATACAATGGGGGTCTACAATCACTTAAAATTATGGCCTCTCTGGGTATGGTAATTCCACAGTAGATATGTGTAATCCTAACTATTAAGGAGATTGATGGAGTATTCAGAGTTGCTATAGCTCTAAAGATGATTAAGTGTTTACATTAAGTCAAGCACCAATATGGTAAGCCCCTGGAAGAAAGGGCCCCCAAGCTGCCTGAAGATAGGCAAGCTACCACCTGGAAAAAGGACTGGAGAACAGTGGGACTAGACCCACAGATGGTGGCTAAATGTCCTGTCTGAGCAAGATAGAGAGACCCAGTCAGCAGAGATAGGTAGATAGGCATACAGACAGACTGACAGATAGATAGATAGATAGATAGATAGATAGATAGATAGATAGATAGATAGATAGATAGATAGATAGAT
>NW_020954599.1:1945516-1968934 GCF_900497805.2 Vombatus ursinus | reverse complement strand
GATAGATAGATAGATAGATAGATAGATAGATAGATAGATAGATAGATGACATATAAAAAGTTTGAGACATAGTTTCGGAGTAACTAGTCATTTTATTAATAATGCCAGTATATTAATAAAAGGATGGTCATTTAGCTATCTCTCTTAGACCTAAGACCCCTCATGGAAGCTATTCAATGCTTATATGCCTTTGGGAGGGTGGGTGTTCCTGAGAGTGAAAATCAAGTTTGATTGGTTAACAAGAAATGTGAAGAATGAATATCATAATTAGAGATGAGTTTATTCTAATGAAGGGCTGGGAGACATGACTGGGATCACTCAGTTTTGGTCAAAAATCATTATCTATACCCATATTGCCTCTCAGACAAAAGGGAGAATCCATGTTTTCACAGGCCTGTCTGAGTAAAACACAATGGGTCAGAATCCATCAATGTACCTAACTTTTTTTTTTTTTTTTTTACAGATCTGAGTAACCTGCATAGCCTGATTCCTGAATGCATAAGTAGAAAAGGGGAAAAACCATGGTCCTAATTAAATAACTAGTTATTAAATATAAGAGATAAATAATCATTTCTCTCAGAAGATAACTGATAACTATATAGATTAAAATAAACAACCATTGAAATATGGTCTTATGCAACTTGGACACATTACTTGCTTCCCAATCACTTGTACTGAGAAATCTGAATGAGACATTATATACAGTTTTTCAAGTTATTACAAAAATAATGAAACTTACAGGATGCAATTAATTTAGTTTCAAAGCTGCATCTTTGGGGGGAAATGTGTGACCATTTGAAGAGAGAAACTAGGGTATTGCTATGTTTATCATTCCTTATATAGGATCACCTCTTTAGACTGATGTCAAAATTCTGTTGATCAACCTTCCTGACATATCCTTTCATGATTCTTGCCCTGAATTAACTAATTTGTCTCTAAATCCTCTGAATTTCCATTACCTCAAATAGCTTTTAGCAAAGTCACTTCAACTGATAAACAAGCATGCGTTAAGTATCAGCTTATGTACCAGCATTGTACCCAGATGTGAGGAGGCAAATACTAAAGTGAGACACGTCTTACCCTCAAGAATCTAATGTTGTACCAAGGGTATGAAATATGTGCATAGATGAGGAAATATTTGATATATACAAAACATATACAGTAATTGGCCGTTGAGGAGAATCCAACAAGAGTGGAAATAAGAAAAGAGTTGTTAAAGGAATTAGGATTTGGACTGAACCTTGAGGAAAGCTAGGGATTTCAAGAGGTTCTAGTAAAGAGGGAGGTCACATAGGCAAATGAAAAGTCAGATTCCTAAAGCTGTATCTCACATTTGGTATCTTACTTTCTCTCCATCCAACATATTATTCCTGTAGACACAATATAAAAGACCAAGTTAGAAATGTCAGCCCAAAGGATTGACTTCCTGTTTTTTATGTGTTGGCTACAGAAAGCTTCAGAGTATGGTACAAGTGTATTCCTTTATAAGGGTTATTGCTAGAAGCTATAGCATTCCTGCACCCACAGACCAACTTTATAAAGGGATTATTTGCCAATGGTAGAATTCCATAAGTGCTAGATGTTCTTATAATAAGACAGTCTTAATCCAAGAGTGCACTGGGGCCAGCTCAAACTGAGAAAGGGAGTCATTGTTAAATTTTCAGCATGATGACATTTACTAGCTGTGTGACCTTGGGCAAGTCACTTAACCCCAATTGCCTAAAAAAAAAAATTGTATAAAGACTCAGGGCAGCTAGGTGGCTCAGTGGATGAAGCACCAGCCCTGAAGTCAGAAGGACCTGAGTTCAAATATGGCCTCAGACCAAACACTTGACACTTACTAGTTGTGTGACCTTGGGCAAGTCAATCAACCCAATTGCCTAAAAATAAAAAATTATATAAATTTTCAGCATGAGCACTTACATCTCAGAAAGGGCAAACACTACAAATCTTGGCATGATCTATTGTTCTTTATTGTCTAGATTTAATCGAGTGTCAACAGTGCAGATTGTGTGCTTAAAAGTTATGCTATGCACATATATACTATACATATATTTTTTTTCTGTGATAGTTGTTAAACATTTACCAGCAAATCTCTGTCTTTATGATATTGGAATATTCAAAGGCTTTCCTCCATGATTTCAAATTTCTCCCTTCTCACCGCATCCTCTCAGAAACGCTGGCTCACCACAAGGCCAAAGACTCTTTTGCTACAAACTGAAGGATCTTTTTCTCTTATCTAAACTATTCTATCCATTCATTCTTGTTCTTGTTCTACGATTTCCAGCTCTACCTACCTTGGATGCATTCCAGACCTAATGAAAAGTTTCTGGAGCTATTTGTAGAAAGGAAGATGTGGTGGAATATGTGTTCACAAAAATGTAATAATTTAAAACTAATATCATTGACTGAAAGAAGCTGAAGTCCTGGGACTTCAGTCTGCCATTTTTTTTAAATTATTACTTCCATTTTTAAAAATAACCTCAAAAATGTGATTGATTGCTGAGAAAGAAGTTGGTTGGGAGGAAGTGAAAGCATTATTTTGGCTATACCTCCATTTTATACCATGAAATAAGAGTTTAGATTAGAACTTAACCAGTCAAAAAACTAATTTTAAAAGTCAACGTGATCTTTTCTAATCTGTAAGAGTTGACTTTTAATTAGATCTTTCATTGCCTTAATCAATTTGTATTATTGTAATACATTAGCCAACTATGCATTCAAATGACTTGTGACCAAATATATTTTTGATCAACAGAATATAGATAGAAATCAATCAAAAGCATACACTAATAAAAGTCAATTAAAACCAAGAATAAACCAAGAAAAATAAAGAAGGAAGGGAAGAATAAAGGAAGCAGAATGAAAAGGATGATGTTATTAGTGATATTAAAGAAGAGATAGGCAATTCAGTAAGAAGGGTTACTTGGGAACCCAAATCTTAATGATATAAAACTACACTTATTGGGGCAAATGTGAATTTTAATCATTCCTTTCGATAACTTTCAGAAGTTTTTAGAAATAGACATTAGTAGTCTAAACTATTAATTTTAATGGGACTAGTATTTTTTTATATTTGCCTCTGGAAAGAAGGGAAAATGATTTTTTTAATATTATCAGTCAACCAGCAAGTGTTTATGAAATGTTTATTATATACATGCATTGTGCTAGATTCTGGGGATCCAAATGAAGAGATCAAACAGCTTGCATTCTATTGCAGGAAGGAATGAATATATAAATAATTACATGATAATGAGAAAAAATCTTTTTTGGGGGGAGAGCAGTATGAAAGGTTTCATGCAGAAGTTATCGCATGAGTAGAGTTTCAACGGCTTCTCAGAGACAGAGGTAAGATGGAAGAGCATTTCAGATATGAGGGACAGCCAATGCAATGGGGAGAAAATAAGAGATTCAGGAAGAGCAAGGTTAGCTTGGCTAAATTGTAGAATGTAGAAGTAATGTATGATATATTGGTAAAGGTATGACAGGGTTAGAGAAGGGTTTTAAAAGTTAAAAAAAAATAAAGAGGGGAAGGGAAGGGAAAGAAATGGAAAAAGCATTAGATAGCATCTAGTATGTGCCAGACACTTTGCAAATATTATCTCACTAGGGGAGGGGAAGAGGAGTTTATATTTAAATATTATACAATTGGAGTCATTGCATAGTTGTTGTTTTTCATTACACTGATTTTGCAAGCATATCTTGATAGTCACAAATGTAATATTGCTATTGACCAGCCCAATTCCAGCAATGTCAGGGATTCAGGTCCTCTAATGCCACAGATGGCAGCTGAGTTTATGGATACATTGACTTCATAAGTGGATTTCCCATGGTGATATGACTACCAGTCTCAGACAGACATGGATAGTGGAAGCCCCTGTCTCCTTCTCTCGAGGAAACACTGAGTGATACAACTTATCTCACATCCAATCCTCTACCTCATGACAGCCAAATTCCCAATAGAGACAACAGAAATACATATAAAGGTTGGGGAAAAGTTGAACTTTTCCCAAAACCTAGGCCATTTCCAAGTATCAGAAGGGACTCCTCGTCTCTGTCTTGATTATACTCAATTCATTAAAATCTATACTCAGCTACAGCTGAATGGCGGAGGGCTGGTTGGCATCCCACACCATCCTCTGCAGCTAAGAGCTCTATTATACACCCTGCTTACAAAGTTCATCCATCTTGGGTAGAATTACCTACTGGGCATTTCCAGCTATCAAATTCTTCATACTAATACCTCTATCCTCTCTGCTGCCCTGACCAGCCAACCCACTTCCCCAATTACAAGGCTGCTAACAAGACAACTATAGCAGGGGAATTCCTGATACTTCAGCAAAAATGACTCCCATGGTTTTTTTTTTTAACTTCTTGTCTGCAAAATGATTTTGAAAAAATAAATATTGTGTATGTCTATTAGAGTGTAACAAGAAAGCTAGAATTATCTGCCATTTCTATTTCAAAAAAGGAAGATTTTTATTTTATTAGCAGGTAAATCCTGGTAATGGAATATATTCAGTCATCTAAACACGCCAGCATATTAAGTTCCATTTACGGAGCGCAATAAGAGTTAATGAGAAAACATAATTATCTGACTGCAAGTTTTGTCCCCTCTTTTTGCTTTCATTTTGAGTTCCCCTCTTTTTGATTATCCAGAATTGTGAATGATTTGGCCTAACTGCTCTATTTTATTATAGCCCGACTATGCCATAAATAACATGATAGGCAAGCAGGATAGCTGTTAATTCTCTTCTTGGAATCACTCAGTTTCCCATAGTGACAGACTAGAGTCAAACTAAATGGGTATTTGCAAAAAGCATGAATTCATCAGACAAAACACATGCTAAAGCTTGATCTTAATAATAAACTGGAACCGTATTACCATTTTGGTCATTAAACCTGCTTAATTAAATTTAATTGAGTTTCTACCACATTATAGCAATTGCATACCAACCATATCATCTTCCTCCTTTCCTTGTAACTGAGAAGAAAACCCTATTCCAATGCTAGTCAAAGGCTTAAACAATCCTTTGACCTAGAGATGAATGAAATCCTATCTCAACATTGAATATAGAAATAGGCAAAGTAATATTTTATTTTAATAATGCTAGCCAAATGGTTAGTGGCAAGTCTCAGGAATTTCTAGTAATCCAGTACAAAATGCTTACAAAACATGTAAACACTGTTGAGTTTTGACCTGTCCTTTCATAGAGTGATAGGAGACTCAGACACATTACCTGGGGTCCAACTGGAAGAAACACAGTTTCAGGTATAGGACCTATAAAAACCTAGAGAGACAAACATTAGGTTAAATACTAGAAGGGAAAGGATGTGGCTGGGTGGGATTCCTTAACTTGCTTTCATTTACTATAATAATATTCTGACCCTGATGTCTGGGAGATTGGGCACTGATTACATGAGATATGGTCAATAATCAAAAGAGATGTCTACAGTGAAAGTCTTTGTCCTAGGATCATAGATTTAGAGCTAGTTCAGGCCTTGGAGGTCATCTTTCACGTAGAGCCAGTAGGGTCTTTGAGGGCCATAATTCATTTTATATCCAGCTTCCTGGCTTACCAGGCATTGTTTGACTGAGCTTACAGGGTCTGGTGATCTGTGGCCATCACTATCCTTTTCCTGCCATCTTGGTTTGTCCAGGTTTATCTCAGGAAACTTGAAATCTCCTCTGAAGACTGGTCTCCCCATATTCTCAGATCAAGCCCCAATCTTGGCTACTCCAGGGAAATTTTCTACTTATAGAGTTAATATTCATAGAAACGGGTTATAGATTCTAAGTCTAAAGGATCTTTCACCACAACTCCACTCTCAAAGGGGAATTAAAGGAAGCACCCAACATATAACGTAAATGAATTATGTCAAAGGTTGGCTCATTCTCAGACAGAAAAAGTCATGCCAAGGAACAAAGATTTTTAGAATGATTAGATTACAATAACTTTTCACTACTAGAACAAATCAGTTGAGAGGCTAATATTTTAGCCTCAGGATATTTGCAAACAGATTGTGAGTATTTTATTTAGCCATTTTAATAATAATAATAATTATAGCAAATATATAGCATTTTTAGGTTCACAAAGCACTTTACAAATATCTTACTTTACCCTCAGAACAACTCTAGAGAGTCAGTGCTATTATTACCTCAATTTACAGAAACTGAGACTGATTATTATTGCCAATTTACAGATAAAGGAATTGGCATTGACCTTCTGAGGGTCATGTAGCTAGTGAATCTCCAAGGCCAAATTTGAACTCAGAACTTCTAGACTCCAAGTCCAGCAATGTACCACCTACCTACATGTAGAAATAAAGGATAAAGGGGAATGAATGCATTAGGTATCCTCAGATACACATGGGGTTTTCACACTAGAGAATGGTTTATCTTTTTTTTCTTAATTTGCCCCTAAAGGGTAGAACTAGGAACCATCTATGGAAGTTACACAGGAGTTGATTTGGGCTTCAGAAGAATGTAAGATCCTTGAGAACAAGGGCTGTTTATGGCTTTTGGTTTTCATTTTGTTTTCATTTTTTTGCATTCCTAACATTTAGACACTTTTCCTTATAATTGGCATTTAATTACTTATTGATTTTCATCAGTTGGAAGGAAAAGAACCCTAACAATTAGAACTGCACAAAAAAATTGAATAGACTTCATTGTAGGGGGTAGTATGATTTTCTTCTCTTTGGAGGTCCTCTATGAGAGAAGAAGTGATGACTTGTTAATGATATTTTATAGGGTGGATTGCTACTCAGGTGTGGTTGGAATACATGACCTCTGGTTCTCTTTCAAAGCTGAGATTCTGTGAGTTAAAATGCAGGGATGTAGCTAGGTCAAGGGACAGAGTGAACCAACAAGTTAAACAGTACGGAAATCTCATCTACATCTGATTCAGACAAGGATTTAGTGTAGGAATCTAGATTAAAGTATTACTTCTAAGGGGAAAGATGCACACTTTCAATCTTGGCATTTAAAGTCCTTTCCATCCTAGCTCTGATATTCCCCTTCAGATAATCTTCATTCTGTCCAAATAGCCTGTTCTCTGAAATTGGCATTTCATTTCATGCTTCGCAATCTTCCCCTACATTCCTTTCTCACTTACCTCTTATAAGCCTTACCTTTTTTTTTAAACTAATCTCAGGTGAATTTTATTTAGGACCCCTTTTCAATTCCTGTAGTTGTTAGCACCATTTCCTTTCTCAAATTACATTGTATTTCATTATCCTTTCACACAGGGTTCTCCTAGTAGAATGCAAGCTTCCTGAGGGCAAGGATTATTATGGGGTTTTATTGTAGATGTTATTATTGTTGTTTTGTTTTGTTTTCTTTTTTTTGTATTGTATCTAGCACGTAAGTAGATGTTATAGACCATGTCTGACTCAGATGGGTCTCATAGTTCAGATTGGACACTGGAAAAAAAATCAGACACTCAAAGATTTTTCTAACAGTTAACAAAATGTTTACTTAGCCACAGCAGTGTAAGGATATTAAGCAATGATACAGCAATAATTTGGGTAGCCGAGGCCCACTTTGTCTCTGTTTAGAAACACATCTGGTCAGTAAGGTATGGACATCTGAATGTGGAGACTCCCGCATCAGTGGAATATTCACCAAGCCCGAGGGGCACTGATTCCTTCTGGGCCAACTTCTTTTAGGCCCAAAGGTACCAAGATGCCTCCTTAATACATTAAGCCTTACTCCCTAGATCAAGGATGGGGAAGCTGCAACCTTGAGGCCACGTGTGACCTTCTAGATCCTGGTGCAGCCTTTTGACTGAGTACAAGTTTTACAGAACAAATCCTTTATTAAGGGGATTTGTTCTGTGACGTTTGGATTCAGTCAAAGGGCTGCACTTGAGGACCTAAAGGGCCACATGTGGCCTCAAGGCCACAGGTTCCCTACCCCTGCTGTAGACCAATTAAGTCTCCAGGACAATTTCAATATTTTAAGAAGAAAATGGCAACAACTACAAAACCTAATTTAGCCTGAGTAGGGTAAGGCCCCAGGAAAGTCTAACCCAGCCCGTGTGGCAGGGCCCTAGGAAACAGTGCTCCTAAAACCAGTAGGTGATAAATAAATATTTGTAGAATTGAATTTAATTCTAGAACCAAGAAGAGGCTGATAGTGATTCCTGCTGTAAAGACTCCCTGTTGTCCAGGCTGAGGATGCACAAGACTTATCTGATATTAGTGCTTGGGAATTCTAACAGGGCCAGGGCTGTATTTAGAGGCAGTACCTTCCAACGTGACAAGACATTTACCCCCGCTGGCCTCGGGGGCAATGAGCCTGAGGTACTGCCTTCTTTGTGGAAATTACTGTCACCACATTTATACATGAGGTTCAAACACCACAATAGCTTCCTTTGTAAAGTAATGATTAATTAATAGGTTAGCGCAGAAAATAGGTCAGAAGCTACATACATGTTGCGATTTTTTTTTCTATTTTTACTGTTTTCTATATATTGACAATGTATCAGTTTGTATGAAAAACAACATATCATTGTCAACCATGTAGATTATGCACAACACACATTTGTTGCTAACAGGTCCTTTTATGGAAAAAAATTAGTTTTGGTTTTGTTTTGTTTTGCTTTTTTTTTTTAATTTCAGTGTCTCAATCAATTTACTTTAAGGAAATTGGTTTGAATATGAGAAGTAACAGATACGCCCAAGTAGGAATTCAGGACCCGATGATATTATATGTCACCCATTTCATTTCGAGATGGAACTAGTCATAATTGACATCTAGCCTGAGGAGGAATAAAACTTCCCAAATATTGTGAGATTCATTTAGTGGTTCATATATTACAATAGTGAAAATTATAAATGGAAATTATTCCATTTGGGTTCTTTATTATTCTCCTCCAATTTAATTATAAAATATGAAATGGATATACTCTATTAGTCCTCATTAAAAGTGTTTTAGGCAGGTCGTTTGATAACGTTTTGCTTTCAGGAGTATTTAGAGAGAGGTATCGTGTAGAGATCCTTCATTTACAAATGACTGGCCTACCAGCAATAAGACATCATGTGTTTTGAATTAATTGTTTGTTTGTTTTTGTTTTGTTTTGTTTTTTTAGTAGTGGTCCCAATAGAAATTTTATTTCATGTTAGTCTAAGAACTAGGAATCAAGATCATGGATTTATGGTCTGAAAATGATTGAATCCCAAAGTTAGAAGAGTCCTTAGTCCAACCCACCATCGAATAGGTATGTCATCTACAATATTCCCAACAAGACATCTGTCAATAAGAGTGCCTGTAATGAAGAGGAGCAACCTTCCAAACCAATTCTTTCATTTTGAGGTAGCTCTTAATATTAGGAAGTTTTCCCTTAATTCAGAATGAAGAAGATGTAACCCCATGATTTTCAGCAGTTGTTCCTACTTGGCTCAGATGGACAAGTCTAGCCCTCTCCCATATGAAAGATCTTCAAATCCTTGAAAGCCATTATCTTGTCCTAATTCTTTCTTTTTCCCAAACTTAAGCAGTCCCAGTGCCTTCAACCAGTCTTCACTTGGCATAATCTCGAATCCCTTCACTATGTTAATAATTTTTCTCTAGGTACCCTTTGGTTCGTTCAAATGCTTTTTAAGACATGATGTCTAGTGGCTAAACAAGCTGTAGCACAATGATACAGAGGAGTATTACTGTGCCATAAGAAATAAGAATACCAAGAAAAGGAATGCATGGAAAGACATATGAACTGATGCTGAGTAAAGTAATTAGAAGCAAGAAAATAATGATTACAGTAACAATAACTGAAAGTTATTGACTGTAGAAGGATAAAAGTTAATATTATTTCTTCTTTCTATTGTATTGATTTTTACAATATAATTAATTTTATGCTGCATTGTTTTTGTTTGCTTTTTTTTTTTTTTTTAACAATCGTTAGCATCTGCCTGAACTCACCTTGGTCAAAATTCAGTCTTTCCTGGTTCCAACTGGCTTAAAGGTGTGGTAGGAAGGGAATGTTGTTATCACTCATGCAACTAGACCCTGGGATACCTGACTGCTGTTGTAAGCCTCAACCAGCTTAACCTTGCACATCTGTTTGTTATGTTTGTGAATTCCAACCAGTTTATCCTGATGCCAATTGCACCCCTTACCCCAAAAGATAATTCTTCTGTCCTTGTCTCTTTTTGTGCAATTAGAGAATGTGTGCTCTTTCCTTGGTGGAAATCAAACCACTTTAATTGTCAGAGAGGGATATGATCAGCCACACTTGAATGCCAACCCACTTTCCTCAGCTGGAGCTAATTACAAGGTTCCCAAATTACCCAGATACTCTCCTTTCCTGTGTGGCAATGAAAAAGTTTTTTCCCTATTAATGGGGGTTACTGGCCTTATTGAGGTAGACAGTTTGACCTGCTTTGTTGCCAGTTATAAGTATCACTGTTAATAAACTGATTTTGGTTGGAGGATGTACCTCAATTTACCTTTATTGCATTTTACTCACCACATGAAAAAAAAGCAAAATAAACTGAACACTATAGTTATAATGACCAATCTTGACCCTCAAAATGAGTTGAAAAAATGCATCTCGCTCCCTTTATTGAAAATATGAAGAGTCGACTACGGGTATCGAATATTCCATATCTAGTCAGACACAGTTGATATGTTGATGGTTCTGATAAATTACCTTTTTCACTCTTTCTTTTCTACTCTTTGTGACAAGGAATGTCTCAATGGAAAGTAAAAGGCTAAAACATTCACCAATTAAGATGATAAAAACATAAGACAGCAACAAACAGAAGATATAAACAGGTAACTGAAACTGAATGTAATAATCCAGCTTAGTCTGAACAGGATAAATACTGTAGACTAATCACTTCCCTCCTTCTAAACCTTATGTGTCCCCTAAAGCAGGTTAAGATTGCATTAACTTTCTTGGGTAACCTGCCACTCAATTTATATCAATCTTCCAGTCCTCTAATATCCTTCTTAAACAAACTATTTTAGGGGCAGCTAGGTGGTGCAGTGGATAGAGCACTAGCCCTAGAGTCAGGAAGACCTGAGTTCAAATCTGGCCTCAAACACTTGATACTAACTGTGTGACCCTGGGCAAGTCACTTAACCCCATTATCTAGCCAAAAAAAAATATTTTATCTAGCCATGTCTCCTTATCCTATATTTATGAAGGTAATTTTTGTACTCTAGGTCAGTACTTTACATTTAACCCTCTTTCCTTTAATTTTGTTAGATTTCTCCCAAATTTCTAACATGTTGAGATAATTATGGCTGATTTTGAAATCACCTTGGTGTCTAATGTTAATTATCTCTCCCTATCAACTTTGTGTTATCTATAAATTAGATTAGATTATTCAAAGTGTGGTTAAAGGGACACAATGACGAAGTTGTGATTGAACAGGTATCATATGTTTAGAAGATGTTTTACACTGTGAGGCAGTCTTTTCCATAGGGGACATTTTTCACGTAGTTTCTGTATGTTAGCAGTGTCTAATCTACTCACAAGTCTTTACAGTGATGTTGATCTCTCTAGAAACACATACACACACAAAAATATATCTGGGTCCTGATTCCATAGGAACAAAGATAGGAAACATGGGGCTCACCAGGAGACCCATAGTAATCCAGTTTACCAGTAGTACATGTGGGAGATAAGTATAGCTAGGTTGGTTGGGGTCAACTTATAATCTAGACTTTATTTCAAAAGCAATGGGCATATTTTATAACAACATTAGAGATATTAGTTTTCTGTGTTACAAAATACATATTTCAGCCTTTCTCAAGAGAAAGTCAGATCCCCCTCCTACTAGATCTTCAAACATAGACTGGACAGCTAAGTGTCAAATGTGGCATATGGTAAGGATGCATTTCATGTAAGAATTGGACTCACTATCTATTTTCTTGGACAGTGTCACTTGGACAGCCCCAAATACTGGAATGGCCCTTCCAGCTATCATATTCTGTGACTCTTATTTATAAAATCAGAAAAAAAAGTCAGTGATCTGAAAGATCTGAAAATACTGGTATCCTTCTACCCTAAATCATCTATAAACTGAAAAATCAGAAATTTTGTTCTCCTCTAGCTTCTTTTCTCATTTAAACTCTCACGCAAAGAAGTTCTCAGGGAAGTGATTGTAACAGAAAACTGCTATAGTATATACACACATACACACACACACACATACATACATATATATGTGTGTGTATGTGTGTCTGCATGTCTGTGTGGTGCATGTGTATATGTATATGTATGTGTGTATGCATATGTGTATGTATGTTGTTGGACAGGTAAACACACTGACTATGCCACTTGTTGAGCAGAAGAACACAAGAGTGCTTCTAACACCTCTGTCACTAGCAGGTGCACTTTTAGTGAGATCAGACAGGAAGACAGGAATGGAGGCATAATAAGGGGTTAAATAGGCTTATTATATTTTAGTCTAATCTTCTCAAAGGAGTTGCTGATAATGTGAGCACCAACTCCTACACCATCCCCTAACAACCCTTCCCACATGGGCCAGCATTAAGGGGGAGTGTAGAAGGGGTCCAGGGAGAGAGGGGGCAATAACCCCTCTTTCTCAATGGGGTCAATCAAGACAAGCACAACTTGTGCACTCCCCCAAATCCCCTCAACCTCGATGGGGGCCAGTTGAGGCAAACACACAGATTCTCCCTCCCAAACCTTGATGGGAACCTATCAAGGCACACACAGCATTCTATCTGGTACATTCACCCCTAAAGGGGTCCCTACTCACTAATCAGTGCCCACCTGCTTTATAGGGCAACAGACAAAGAAAGCAGCTTGCCAACAATAGCCTCACTATTTTACATTACCTCATCATTATATCTCACTGTGCAGTCACAGTGGATATTTACAATATAAGCATAAATGTTTATATTATTTATCATTATATAATGCTACGCAAGTGTGGTGGAGATGTTTTGAACCATGATCATGAGAACTCATATCTAACACTTGGGGGCTAGAAATTGTTACATCTATGGATCCTGGGAAGCATACCTTAAGAAAGAATAACAAAAATCCACCTCACACACACTAAAATTCACCTTACTTACATACATATATACAAATATATATATATATATATATATATACACACAATATAGCTATATACATATATACATGCACACACATTATATATTACATATACATATATATATATATATATACATATATATATATATATATATATATATATATATATAAAGAGAGAGAGAGAGAGTGTAAAACTCCTGCATGGATTTGCAGTTTGGAAAAATCAACAAATTATTTTTGCAAATGAATTATATATTCCTTTACAGACTAATTAAAGGTGTCCAGTTTAGTCTACAATCCATTAAGATTTTAAATGGTGTAATGTCCAGATTACCTATGACTCACTCTGGTTCTTAATGCAGAGGGTGTGGCTTTGGGCAAAATGCCAGGTGGTAGAAGTCAAGGGTTAGTGAGAGGGATTGGACCTATGATTTCACTGAATGGGGAAAACTCCATTTTACAATGCAGGTTGGCACCTTCTCAGTAATGTATAATCTTAGAGAATTGTCTCAAACATTGAGGGGTTAAGTGATTTACCCAAGGTCACACGGCAAGTATGTGATGGAAAGAAGACCTGAAGCCATGTCTTCTCGGGTTTGAAGTCAATTCTCTTTCCACTATGTAACACTGCTTCTCAGAAAACGAGACAGGATCTGATACCACTGAGAGTACTGTAAATATGAAGATCGCCTCTACTACCATGAATGGCACGTTCTGGAAACACGGCAGCTCTGGGAAATGTTGGAGTCAGAGTGGGGAAGTACATAGAGTACAGGGTTCAAATCTCAATTGCACCTGTGTGACCCTAGGCAAGTCACAATGTCTCTAGGCTTCCAGTTCCTCATCTGTAAAGTGAAGTGATTACACCGTAGGAGTCTGAGTTCCCTTCCAGCTCTATATGTATAGTCCTATAAAAATGGATTTTAGGATCATGAATGATAGTGATAGTAGTGGCGATTGAAGGGGAATCATTTGGGCATGTAGGTTTGTTTGTTTTGACTGCTTACCAGAGGTGAGCATTACTGCAAATGGTACTTAGTGGTATGGTTATTAGGGGCAACTTGGTGGTGTTGTGGATAAAGTGCAGGGCCTGGAGTCAAGAAGACCTTGGTTCAAATCCAGCCTCAGACACTTAGTAGTTCTGTGACCCTGAGCAAGTCACTTAACCCTGTTTGCCTCAGTTTCCTCATCTGTAAAATGACCTGGAAAAGGAATGGCCAACCACTCCAGTATCTTTGCCAAGAAAACCCCATATGAGGTCACAAAGAGTCAGACACAACTGAAAAAAGAACTAAACAATAAACATGGTCAATAAAAATGTCAGTCAGGTAGAAGCCTGCTAAAGAACTCAAACACAAACTGTTTAATGAAAAAGAAGATGAATGTATGCTTACCAACTACAAATCCTTAAAGTTTAATGGATCATAGCTTTAGAGCAAGAAGGAATGTTAGAGATTTCCTCGTCCACAATTTTCTTATTTACACTTGAAACTGAAGTCCAGATCAGTTAAGTGAATTGCAGAGGTTCAAGACACATAGCAAAGAAATTTCAAACCCATGTTATCTAACTTCAAACCCAGGTTTGAAGTGTCCTTTCCACTGCAAAATCCTGGATAAAATGCGAAGTTTTGTTAGGGAGACACATCATACCATGACTATGATTAGGTTTCTCGTGTTTTAGGATAAAGTCCCAAATCTCAATGTAATGGAGGCCAAAATTTTATCATGATGAGACAGTGGATTTAGATTTGTAGATGTCACCATAAGAGAGGGAGCATGGTAGAATGGATAGAGGACAGGACTCAGGGAGATCTAGGGTCAAGATCTGCCCCTGCCACATATAGGTTATGTGACCCTGGGCAAGTCACTTAACTTCTTAGTGTCCCAAACAACTCTATAAGCCTATCAATTGTAGAGAAGTTGCTCATCTGAGTTGGTGGAGTGAGTTTCCTCTCTGAAAGTGCCCTATATCAATGGAATGCAGCTAAATGGTGTAATGGGCCTGGAGTTGGGGAAAGATGTGAATTTGAATCTTGTCTTAGAGACTTGCTAGAAAGGTGACCCAGGGCAAGTAACTTCTGTTTGCCTCAGTTTTCTCATCCATCATAAGGGGATGATAATAGCACCTACCACCCAGAGTTGTTGTGGGACAACAAGATATTTGTAATTTGTTTGCAAATCCTAAAGTACTATTTAAATGTTAGTTATACTGATAATTATTATTATTGTATCATGTATTTGGCAAAAAAAGACATTAAAATCTAACTTTACAGCTACCATGTAGGTACAATGCTTTACACACAAATATTAAGAAATATTTGTGGCCCTGAATTTAATCATATCATGTTACCAATGTGAATAATAGGTAAAACGGCGTTAGTTCTGGAAACTAACCAACACATAATATGTTATTCTTAAAAGTGTTCTTATAATAACAGGCTGACTTCAGAAAAACTTGGAAAGACTTGTATGGTCTGATGCTGAGTGAAGTGAGCAGAACCAGGAGAAGGTTGTACATAGTAATAGCCATGTTGTGCAATGACTAATATTGATAAACTTAACCCTTTCTGGCAATACAAGGATCTAAGACATCTCCAGAGGCTTTGTGTTGGAAAATGCTATCCACATCCAAAGAAAGAACTATGGAAGTCGAATTACTATTTTTTTCTCTTCTGTTGAGTTTTGTTTCCTCTTTCTGATGGTTCCTCCTTTTGGTTTTAATTTTTACTTACAACATCACTAATGTGAAAATATGTTTAATATGAATGTATATCAGATTGTGTGCCATCTTGAGGAGGGTGGTGGGGAGGAAAGGGGAGAAAAATTTTAAACTCAAAAGCATATGGTAATGATTATTGATAAATCAAAATCAATTAATAAAGGAATTGCATTTTTATTGTGAAGTTAAAAATCATCAGCAAAAAATTGTGAGTATACAACAAAAACGATGATTGTGCATGAAATAAAAAAGTGTTCTTATCATGATGTTGCCAACTCACTTCCCAAATTATCCTTGAACTCTTATAGAAAATATTTCTCTCTTTCCTGTCTTTTAAAAAATATTCGTTTTAAGCTTAAATACAAAAAGACCAAAAGAAAAAAAGAACATTTCCATGAACACAGCACAACACAGAGGATTCAATATAAAAGCATGAATTTCCATTAAAGACTGTTTGTTTTTTTTAAACTATGTATTGAATACAAAACTACTCTGCTTTTCTGTGCTTCCTTCTAAGTTTTCTTTTCTTCTCTGCCGGGTACTAATTTTTTCTCCCTTCTTCCCCACTCCACCCTGAAGAAACCTAAAATTGTGTATATGTGTGTGTGTGTGTGTGTGTGTGTAAAACCATATTATACATACTTCTATTTATCATTTCTTTCTCCAGAAGTAGGAACTACATTTCCCATATATTCATTAGACAAGAGTGAATTTCTACTCGTCTTCCTTTCTTGTCCTTGAATATGCCTTGCCACTTAAGAAAGCATAATTGGTCAAGCTAAACTATCCAAAAGTTAAAGACTGACACAAAATAAAGCAATATGTGTGTGTATGAATGTGTATATACATACACATGTATATGTGTATATACACATATTCACATGCTTATATACACATATGTGTATATATTATGAATGTATGCGAACGTATCTACATACGTGTGCATTTATATAGGTATATTCACGTGTGTATGTGTATGCACATATACTTGTGTATGCATACATGTGTATATATACATGTATACACATATACACACATACATATTCACTTCAGAATCTCTACAGTTTCTATGAAACTTTGAAGATTAATAACAGAATTGCAATGTTTAAAAGCAATTAGCCATTAGGTAAAGTGGAAGAATATCACTGTTAGAGTATACTATTTCTCTGTAAAAAGGTTCCTTGATTGGAAGGGGGAGAGGGAGAGGAGGGAGTTATTTATTGGTCAGTAAGAAACGTTACAAGAAACATGATACACCTGCAAATAGAAAATATACTTACATAATGAAAATAGTGTGACTGAAAGCTTTACTGCCCTTTTTTCCTGAGTGGGATGATGATGTTTAATGTAGTAAATCAAATTCAGAGTAAAATTGGAATGCAGGTTTTGTCTCAAAGCTACACTGACTCTTTTAACTCCTCTAATTAGTTTTGAGCTGGGGCAGGGGGAGGGGAAACTAAGTCAATATTTGAGATATTGGTGGAAAGATGTGATTTCCACTTTTTGTGTTATAAATATCTTCTAAATATCCAGACGAAATAACACCATTTATAGGAGCCATGTATTTGACTGAAATCGATTTCATTCTTCCTAGCTCAACAGTAAATGGTGAACCATTTCAGACCACTAACCGCACACTCACTTGGAGTTGTCCACTTGCTATAGTGATTCAGAGCAGCCTTTCAAACTCTTTCAAAGCTGCACTAGCAGAAGACCCTGTCTCCCCACTTGCCAGTAAGTCCCCTCCCCATTTAAAAAATACATGTTACAAGAGAAAGTAAATGGAGTAGCATCTTAGAATCTGAGCTTTGGATCAATTTATATTGTGAACCAAATGTCTGCTCTATAAATATTTATAGGAGAGGATTTCAGGTTATATGTTCAGCATTGAATGGGACATATTATTCTTATTAATGTTTCATAAACATTTGTACCAAAAACAATATGCTTTACTTTGCTTCTAAGTATTAAGTAGAATTATTGCAGCATCTGCTTCCACTGGTTGAGTGCACAAGCAATCGAGGCCTTGTCATAAATTCTGTGATGCATTAAGATGTCATTAAATGTACCTTCTGTGGTTGTCTCCTAATTTACATACCTTGTAAATCATCAGGTAAAATCAAGGGAAACGGGGAGATATCTTCTCCGCTCTTCCCTTATGCTACAAACCCAAGTACCATCCATTGTTCTCTCTATTACAGAGCCATGTCACTTATGCACCCCCCCCAAAAAGGCTAAATGTCAAATCAGTTGAAAATATGGTTAATGGACCTAATGATTTATGGTGGGTTTTTTTATGATGCAATTGTTATTATAGAAGTACTTTTTGAAAATCATCTGAAAATTATTGATCAGGTTAAATTGGCCTGGTTGAATGGAAATTTTGAAGGTACGTTGCCTGTTCAGGGTGCTAAGAGGTACAGAGAAACTGGAAGACAACGATACAAGCCGTGTGTTCCTCATTTCTATTTCTAGTGCCTTAGGATCTTCTGTTTACCTTTCCATGAATTTCCATTTACGACTTCCTTGCTCTGTCATTATTCCCCTTCACATACTCTGTAATCTGCTCAAGCTGGCTTTCAATGATTTCTGACTCTTTTTCTGGGTCTATATATATGATCTAATGACCTTGTTCTTCATATGCTATCTCCCATTTTCTATCACTAGGCTGTGCATAGGATATGCTACCCTACCCACCCATCCCCACCTAAAATGTACTCCCTCTTTTCTCTTTTCTGCCTCTTAGAATTTCTAGCTTTCTTCAAAGCTCAGCTCAAGAACCCCCTCCCACATGAGGTTTTTCCCTCTCTCCCTAGCTGCCAGAACCTCCAATCCCTGAAATTACCTTACTTTACTTTTTGTATATACTTACATGTGTACACATCATTATCCTGATAGACCATAAGCTCTTTGAGGGCAGGGGCTGTTTCATTTTTTGTCTTTGTACTCCTTCTCCTGATCTATATACACTGGACCCAGATGGCTCTGGAGGAGAAAGTGAGGCTGCACTCTCTCCCTCAAATCCAATTCAATTGTTAAGTCATGGCATCATCTTGCTAATGTCATTGTCCTCTTTGAGGACAAAGGATAAATCACAACCACAACAACCACAACCTCATACAGTGCCTAGCCTGTAGTAAGCACTTCATAAATGCTTATTGATTGATTATGGAATCATAGACTGATAGATTGGAAGGTCATCCAGAGAGCATCCAGTCTGACTTTTCTCACCATGTAAGGAAGCGTTCAACAACGTTCCTCACAAGCTGTATTTCAACCCTTCAGGTGATGATCTAGGACTACTTTGTGAAACATCCAGCTCCATTCTTTTTATGGGTTTCTTTGTTCCCATGCTTCAGAAGCAGACAAAAGCTTAACTGACTTTGTTATACCATGTGTCGCCTGACACCTACTCCCTAAACAACCTTTCCTCTGCACTTAGGTTCAGACTGTAGACTTGCCATGGATTTCCCTGTCAATTCTGCTTCTTGTTTTTGCTGATTAGCCAGAGTGCTTTGTGAAGAGTACATTATAACGGTGAATCAGAGAGGCCAGGTAGCAAAACTATCAAACTAGGCTTGTCAGTCTCCAGAGTTTAGCAACATAAGCCTACACCTTGGTAACAAAGCTGGGCTAGCATCAAACCGGTTGGGTGATTAACTCTTTAAGGAGAGACAGAATAGAGTCAAGGAACAAGAGAAACATACCTAGAGTGTTCGTTTTGTCTGTCGCTGCCTGAGGAGCTAACCCATTCTGTGGCTTTCTTTTTAGACCTTTGCCCTTTCAATGTCATCGGGTAAGAGTCACAACTCAAGGAATTTTAGCATAATAGATTTGTTCTGTGGAGTGTACTTGAAAGTAGAAAAGTTCAGGTAAGTTTCATGATTGAGACTCAGGGAGAATGGAGGATGAAAAGCAGGAAAGTAATAAATAGAAGTGTACCTAACATGAGTCATACAGGTGCCAGATGAAGTTCCCTGTTGATTTCATTCTGAATTTGTCTAAGGAGGAGGGAAAAGGAGAGAAGGAAGAGGGAACAAAGGAGGGACAAGAGGAGAGAAGAGGAGGGAGGGAGCAGAGTGGAGGGGAGAAGAAAAGAGGAGAAGAAACTATTCAATAGAATAACTTTTCATTTCAGGGTCATATTTGCCATTGTGGTTTATGACTTTCATGCAGTGACAATGCGAACTTTTCTAAGCTAGAGAGAAAGAACTAAGAAATCAGCCTCAAGTTTTCTTCCATTGAAAGATGGAAAAAATACCAAATAATAAGTTTCTAAAATATTGTGATTTTTTACAAGAAATCTTAGTTTTTAAATATTATTTTCATTTTTGCTCCAGACACTTAAATCAACCTTGGTAACAGCAGGTCCTTAAAATACTCTTGAAAGGGGAATTGTGAGAAATAGGAATTCCCTATAGTATCTAAGCTTTATTAACACCAATATCTATTTCCTTCCTTTAGTGTCCTGGGGAAATAACCCAAGTGTTTTAGGAGTGAGATGGAGGAGGAAAAGTTAGAGGTGGAAAAGCAAGGAAAGTTATTTCCATTCTTGATTGTATTAAAACGTAAAATATTATTATATATCACCTTGCCATTGTCATTATTTTTCTGTCTCTGGATGCTATGCCAAGAAGCTGCCTGCAATAGAAAAGTGAAGGTATCAGACATCAATTCATGTGTATAAGAGTCACAGACTGTCTCTCCATATCTGTTAGTGGTTATCTCAGAAACTGGATTGTCATTACTGTCTGTATGGTTTTGATGAGCATATGAGAACTTGGAAACTAATTTAAAATGTCAAGCTCATCAAAAACACAATCATCTTTTCGATCAAATAAAAAAGCCTATCCAATCTCGATAATAAGACATATACAAGATGAAACCTGCATTAAGATAGCTGTTTAGATAACATTGGGAATCTGATATCTTAGATAACAACAATATCCTTCCACATGTTATGATTCATGAACTGAATTTCATTTTTCCTTGAATACTTGAAAACTATTTGACACTTCCTAAAATATATCTACGTAGAAAACTTGATACTAGAAAGTTAATGCAAAGAAATTTAAAATGGCTGTTGACATTTTATAGAACTTTAAGATTTACAAGGCATTTTACAACCTGATTTCATTTGAGCCTCAAAGCAACCCTATGGACAAACAGATATTCTTATCACCGTTTTGTAGATGAGGAAATTGAGGCTTCAAGAGGACAAGTGATTTCCTCATGGTCACACTTAAAATTAGTGCCACACACATTGGATGTACGAATCTCTGATTGTTTTAATCTCTCTTAAGGCATAGATTGTTTTAAGTCCTACCTTTTACATAAACTGGCTATGCGACCCTGGGCAAGTCACTAGCCTCTTAGTCTAAACCTGCAAAGATACCCTAGTGGTTAGCCATTTACTTCTCCAGCTCATTTTATAGATAAGGGAACCAAGGCAAACAGGGTTAAGTGACTTGCTCAGGGTCACACACCCAGTAAGTGTCTGAGGCTGGGTTTGAACTCAGGAAGATGATTCTTCCTAATTCCAGACCCAGCACTCTAGCTACTGCACCACCTAGCTGCCTCTCTGTAGAGTTCCCACTCTGCATTTTCTGCATTGGTGGAAGACCTTATAAATATATAAATTAACTCAGTTTCCAATACAAAAAGATATAATATGATATGATATGAGATACCTTAAGATATGATACCTCAACTTAACTGTCCTTGAAGGCAAGAGCCATGTCTTAAATTTCTTTGATATGCCTTGTACCCTCTACTACAATGTTGAGTACAGAGCAGGCATGAAAGAAATACTTGGTTCCCAATCAATAAAGTCTAGTAGCTAAATTACAAGTTTGGCATGTGAGATTTGTTTGGCAAGTGCTCATATAGTGGTCAGAAAAAGCAGTACCAGGACACTTTCAAGATCTCTCTTAAGAACTTTGGAATTGCTTGTGTGACAGGGAAAACACTGGCATAGGACCATCCTGCATGGTGTGCCCTCATCAGAGAAGGTGTGCTTTATGAGGAAAGTAGAAGTGAAGTAGCTCAAAAGAAATGCAAAATGCACAGATTTAGACAATCCACCCCAATTGCTCATACGGACTATTTGTGCCCAGCCTGTGATAGAGCATTCCAAGCTCATATTGGTCTGATCAGCCACCGTAAAACACACTGAAACTTGACTCTATCACAGTGAGGTCATTTTAGCCCTCTTCAAGACTGAAGGACAACAACCAAACAACCAATCACTCATCAATCAGGGTGGAATTGTTCCAAAGCTGTTAATTCCCCCAGAGCAAGATTCATTGCAAACACTGGACTAGGAGCAGAGCAATAGCTGGTAATTCTGGTACCTGGGATGAGCATAAAAGTGCCTTAAAATCACAATGTTAAAGACAAACTCATTCGAGTAAGGGTGGTGAAGGACTTCGAGGAAAAGATTTTAGATGTTGGGAAATAAGGTTCCATTCAGGGAAAAGCCCTCAAATACTTCACTCTTGTGTGTGTGTGTGTGTGTGTGTGCTTGTGTGTGTGCGTGCGTGTGTGTGCGTGTGTGTGTGTGTGCTTGCATGTGCTTGCATGTGCTTGTGTGTGCGTAGTGGGATAGAAACCATAGATTCAATATGAAATCAGGAGAATGCTGCTTGGGGAAGGAAGAGAGCAGGGCTAACCCCATTTCCCCTATACTACTTATCTTTCTGACTAGAAGTTATTTTATTTCTGACTAAATATGTGTGTGTGTATAATGTATACACACATGAATTTCCAGACTGGGGATTTCATCAGTATAGGGAGTTACTAAGGGGGAACCTGTCCTTACTAAAGCAGATCAGCAACAATTCTCCAACTTATAGACTGTTTCTATTTCTCTGTATCCGTTTCTCTCTCCTTATCTGTCTCTTCGTCTCCCTGTCTTTGTCTCTGTTTCCCTATCTCTCTTTCCTTTTCTCCTTCTTAACATGCGAACATCTCCCTTCTCTCTCTCTTTCTCTCTCTCTCTCTCATTCTAGCTTTCTGTCTCTGTCACTGTATCTCTTTGATTGTCTCTCTGTCTCTCTCCCTCTCTCTTCTGTCTATGCTTCACTTCCCTTCTTATACCTGACTTCTTCCAGAAAGCCTCCTCTAAAATCTCCAGCCCATGAAGACTTTTGCCTTCCCTGAATTCTTATTACCGTTAAAATCAGTGTCACATACTTTAGGACATAACCATTCTCTGATTGTTTGCCTCTTGCATGAGGCAAACCTTCTCAGCTATGTTCCTTCAGGGCTGGAACCTTGCCTTGCATTACTTTTATATCTCCCATAGCACCTAGCACACACTGTGCTGCTTAATTGAAATGCCTATGATTACCTTGGATAGAAGAACAAAGCACATCTAACTCTAACCCCACCCACTCAAATACCTCTTCCCCCCACCCCACCCCAATGGAAACTTCCATTAGGATTGCTCAGACTCCACTGCTACTAAGTCTCACTAAAGTAAACTGAATAGATTTTTCTATCTTCTTTCTCCATGATCCTGCCTTTATACTTACTGGCAATACAACCCTGGGCAAGTCATTTACGCTTTCCATCTAAGACTACATTTGCAGAAAACCTTTCACCCTATACAAAAATTCAGGTTTATAATTACAAGATGGTGGAGACAAGGTTAAACAG